>NC_134570.1:60710197-61000197 GCF_050947875.1 Dermacentor variabilis | reverse complement strand
GTTATTGCTCGGATAGCGGCATAGTCCGTTGACACTCAATAGCAAACTACTCGGCTAATTCGATAATCGCACTTGCGAAACTTCTTGCACGCCTGACTGGAAAAAAAAGTTATGAGCCATTCCACTCTGTGAAGGTGAATGACCAGCGAAGCGGTTTAGCACACGACGCAGATGTAACACAAAATTTTGAACAAAGGTACGAACATATTTATTGTCCTGATCGGTTGTCATCGTGACGATATAGGTACGCATAGGCATTCTCGTGTCACCTCTGTTATTAGATGCGTCCGCCGCATAAAACAATGCTTGGCTCATACCCCCTTTAAGCAACGGTTCACACCACCCAACGAAATTCTACGCTGGAATGTAGAACGCCAATGGAGCCACTGCAGAAGAAGACGATGCTCGAGCCACTGCTACTGATGATAGTTGTTGTTGATGATAATGATTACGATAGCCAATGAACGGCTCATACCCCCTTAAGCAATGAGCGGCAACAGAACCAGGCGTGGAAGGAGACGACGAACGCGTGAACCGAGCGCGTTCGCGCGGTTGCGCCGAGGGGTGCAAACGAGCCAGCTGTGGAAGACGACGATGCTCGCGCCACTGATGATGACGATAGTGGTTGTTAATGATGATAATTTCGATAGATTCCTCTTGCCAATGAACGGCGCGTACCCCCTTAGGCAATGAGCGGCAACAGAACCAGGCGTGGAAGGAGACGACGAACGCGTGAACCGAGCGCGTTCGCGCGGTTGCGCCGAGGGGTGCAAACGAGCCAGCTGTGGAAGACGACGATGCTCGCGCCACTGATGATGACGATAGTGGTTGTTAATGATGATAATTTCGATAGATTCCTCTTGCCAATGAACGGCGCGTACCCCCTTAGGCAATGAGCGGCAACAGAACCAGGCGTGGAAGGAGACGACGAACGCGTGAACCGAGCGCGTTCGCGCGGTTGCGCCGAGGGGTGCAAACGAGCCAGCTGTGGAGGACGACGATGCTCGCGCCACTGATGATGACGATAGTGGTTGTTAATGATGATAATTTCGATAGATTCCTCTTGCCAATGAACGGCTCATACCCCCTTAAGCAATGAGCGGCAACAGAACCAGGCGTGGAAGGAGACGACGAACGCGTGAACCGAGCGCGTTCGCGCGGTTGCGCCGAGGGGTGCAAACGAGCCAGCTGTGGAGGACGACGATGCTCGCGCCACTGATGATGACGATAGTGGTTGTTAATGATGATAATTTCGATAGTTTCCTCTTGCCAATGAACGGCGCGTACCCCCTTAGGCAATGAGCGGCAACAGAACCAGGCGTGGAAGGAGACGACGAACGCGTGAACCGAGCGCGTTCGCGCGGTTGCGCCGAGGGGTGCAAACGAGCCAGCTGTGGAGGACGACGATGCTCGCGCCACTGATGATGACGATAGTGGTTGTTAATGATGATAATTTCGATAGTTTCCTCTTGCCAATGAACGGCGCGTACCCCCTTAGGCAATGAGCGGCAACAGAACCAGGCGTGGAAGGAGACGACGAACGCGTGAACCGAGCGCGTTCGCGCGGTTGCGCCGAGGGGTGCAAACGAGCCAGCTGTGGAGGACGACGATGCTCGCGCCACTGATGATGACGATAGTGGTTGTTAATGATGATAATTTCGATAGTTTCCTCTTGCCAATGAACGGCGCGTACCCCCTTAGGCAATGAGCGGCAACAGAACCAGGCGTGGAAGGAGACGACGAACGCGTGAACCGAGCGCGTTCGCGCGGTTGCGCCGAGGGGTGCAAACGAGCCAGCTGTGGAGGACGACGATGCTCGCGCCACTGATGATGACGATAGTGGTTGTTAATGATGATAATTTCGATAGTTTCCTCTTGCCAATGAACGGTGCATACCCTCTTAGGCAATGAGCTGCAACAGAGCCAGCCGTGGAAGGAGACGACGAACGCGTGAACAGTGGAACGAGCGCGTGCTCCGAGGCGTGCCAATGATCCAGTTCGCGGGTTGTTCGTGGACCACGGAAATTCCTTAGCCATATACATCTTCGCTGTAAAAACGAACCTTCGAAGTTTCCCGCAACTCATACATCAGGGACAGCGAAGCAGTATGAGCGTGTTTCCACACTCTTCAGAAGTCCTATAGGTCCGGTCCGCCCATAGTGGAATAATTTTCTTGAAATGGAACGCTTCACTGTGTCCTCTCGTACGTCATACTAGAGGCCGTTTTAAACGTTTCAATAGACCTTTCTATCTTTACACACACACACACATCGACCTCCTGTTTAGCCCTCTGGAACCACAGAAGTTACATTAGCTTATAAGTAAACAGAACTCTCCAGCTGACACCAGCTTTTCTATGCAGTTAAAATGTTTGGCAAATGGATTTTACTATTTAGTGAAACGAAATAAAATGCTGTGAGCTCGTCGCATGGGGACACGTTTACTAAATCTGAACACATCAAGACCACTAGCTATATTAACCTACAAGACAAAATAAAGATATTTACTACTTATTGCATGACCGGAAGTTTTCTATGGTCGTGATCACACTGCTGCCACAGCGCACTTTAAGAAACTATATACGCGAAACCTACGTTAGTATTTGCGCACGCTTCCACTATAACCTGATGCAACTAATTCACTATAGCCGATATTTTTTTTTCTAGAACTCGACCGACCCTTCACGCAGGCCGAAATCCACGTAGCCCTATCCAAGCTGACTAGAAATACTAGCCCTGGTAAAGACCGGATCGTTAACAAACACCTACGCAACCTATCGCCGCAGGCCACCGAGGCTCTCCTCCGTTACTACAGTGAGTGCTGGGAGAAAGGAGAACTGCCTGCTGTGTGGAAACACTCGGACATCACCATGATCCCCAAGCCCAACAAACCTCTCAGCTTGGAGAACCTACGCCCAATTTCCCTCACCTCGTGCGCGGGAAAGCTTTTCGAACATATGGCTCACGATCGCATTACCCAGTACCTGGAAGACAATGGCCACCTACCAGACACCATGTTCGGCTTCAGGCAGCACCTCTCAACGCAGGACGTGCTCTTGCAACTAAAAGAAGGCCTTCTAGATCACTTAAACAATCGAAGCAAATACTCCATAGTGGCAGTAGACGTCAAGGGAGCCTTTGATAACGTTAGCCACGACGCGATCCTCACCAATCTCGAAGACACCAGCTGCGGCGCTAGGACCTACGCATGCGTCAGAAACTTTCTGATGGACCGCACGGCAACAGTCGGAATCTGCAACATCCGCAGTGAAAGCTTCCTACTTCCAAACAGAGGCACCCCGCAAGGGTCGGTCATTTCACCGCTACTCTTTAACGTAGCTATGATCAAGCTGCCCCCACTCGATCCTCGAGACTATACCAGATCTGCGTCACGTGATGTATGCTGATGACGTCACGCTCTGGATCAGAGCTACGAACGTTGGAAGGCAAGAAAGTAGCTTACAAGAAGCCGTCGACACCATCGAAAGCTATCTCCGAAACTGCGGTCTCCGCTGCGCCCCAGAGAAGTCTGAGCACCTCGTCCTGAAAGCAAGAACGAGAGGCCGACCATCCAACTACGCAACTACGAAGAGCCCGACCCTACCATCACACTCAACGGGACAACAATCCCGAAAGTCGACACCATGCGAATACTTGGACTCCACATCCACAAAGACGGATCGGGAGCTGCAAGCCTGCCGAGACTAGAACGCACCCTTTCGCAACTCACGCGCCTTGTCAAGAGGATCTCAAGCCAAAGAAGCGGGCTCAAGGAGCAAGACACTCTAAGCATAATACAAGCACTGCTCACCATCCGCATCACATACGGCACGCCGTACCTGGCTTTAAAGAACGGTGAAATAGAAAAGCTCAACATCATGATAAGGAAGGCAATCAAAGTCGCCCTGGGACTCCCCGCCATGGCCTATACATCACGTCTCCTTAAGATGGGCGTCCACAACACGTGGCAAGAGCTCGCCGAAGCGCACAAGAACAGCCAGCTAGAACGACTCAAGCTCACGCCCACAGGGAGATCAGTACTGCGACACCTGAACTACAGCGAGACGTATGTCGCAGACACGGACAAGAAAGAGCGAATACCACCGGACGTTCGAGAGTGCATTTGCATCGCACGTGTCCCGCGCAACATGCATCCCATATATCACAAGAGTAGAAGACAGGCTAGAGCCAACGCCATCAAACGAAGTTTCAAGCATGACCCGGATGCCCGCTACACCGACGCGGCCAAGTATCCGCATCGAAACGCGTACGCTCTCAGCGTCGTAGACTCCCAAGGCTCTGAGCTAGCATCGGCAACCATCAAGGCACGAAACTCGGAAACGGCTGAAGAAGCGGCAATCGCTCTCGCCACCACTACATGCACAGACTCAGCGGTTATATTCACCGACTCTCAGGCCGCCTGCAGAAACTTCTTGAGGGGCCGCATCTCGGCCGATGCACTCCAGATACTAAAGAGACGAAACACTCCGCTCCCGTACACCTCCGTAACGTGGGTACCCGGACACGAGGGACTAGAGGGGAACGAAGCAGCCCACGCCGCTGCCCGCGAGTACGTCAGCCGGGCTCCCCTCTCCCCACGCGCTCTCGGACCCGCGACAGAAGAGACGGAGGCCGTACCCACAAACTTTTCGGCCATATTGCAACATTACAGGCTCGAGCGTCGAGTGTACCCTCCACCGCACCCTAGACTCGACAGAGAAGAAAGCCTGATCCTCAGACGCCTGCAAAGCAATACGTACACGCACGGAATGATAATGCATCGCCTCTACCCGACGCTCTACGGATACCTCTGCCCACTCTGCAACGTACCCGACACTCTGGCACACTTGCTCCTGGAATGCCCGTGGCAGGAAGGCAGCGAAATGCAACCAGAGACGCACGCAAAACGAGCAATAGAAGCAAACGACCTATTCGAAACGTGGGAGGCCAAGCTAACCCTCGGGGACCTGGAAGACCAACGACAACTCGTCGCCAGGGCCAAGGGGGCAGTCGAAGCCAGAGGGTTCCTGGACTAAGGAGCCTTCTCACCCTAGGGTGATACCCGTCCTCGCTCGGGACACTGTTTCGTACAATAAACGTTTCTTTCTCTCTCTCTAGACGCTTCGCTGTATCCGAGCTCGGTACTTCTATACTCTCTGTTCAATACGACCTGCGTTTGTTTATGCTTCACTGGACCTCACAAAAGTATTTATACAAATTCTGCTGAGTTTTTATTGACTTTTCTAGCGTTTAATATACTTTCTATTGAAATGGGATTGAATGTCATGTGCGACTCTTGCAGCTGCGCCTCCCCGATATCGACCACGCCTCCTCATGTTGCCGCCGCCGCCGCCGCTGTAAAAAAAGAACAGATCTAATATTGACCCGTACTTTCGTGGTCTACGTGTTGTTGCGTCACCTGTAGTCTATCACGGTCACGACGACCGGATGTCACCTCTCTTATTCCTTTTTTTTTTTTTTCGTGAGAACCGCATGCGTATGCCGGCTTTCATGAACGGGTCGCGTAGGGGAGGGGGGGGGGGTGAGAGGGCGTCTTGCGACGCAGTTTCGCAACTGCGGCAATGACAGAGAAACGAAAGAGAAAAGGAAAGTAAGACGTCGCATATATTAGCTGCTGTGACTCATTAGACAGGCCCACCCGGAGATCTCAAATCCGTCACGCTTGCTGCGAACTATGCATAGCTGTGTAGCGTGCCGGGGAGGGGGAGGAAGAGATTAGATAGATAGATAGATAGATAGATAGATAGATAGATAGATAGATAGATAGATAGATAGATAGATAGATAGATAGATAGATAGATAGATAGATAGATAGATAGATAAGGAGAGAGAGAGAGAGAGAGAGAGGAGAAAGGACAGGCAGGGAGATTAACCAGACTGAGTCCAATTTGCAACCATACACGCGGGGAGAGGGATGGGGAGTGCAGGAATTAGCAAACTCTATGGGCAGCTCTGCGAAGCGGTTGTATCTGTGGCTCTCCTGTGACCAATAGGTGGCCTCGTGGGGCCCGAGTTGACCCAATTTTAGTGTAGAAAATCTACAAAATTCTATACAGTTTGCGTTATCGCATTTTGTGACGTCTAAAAACCCGAGAAATGCTGCTTTTAAAAAATGCGAGTACAGAGGAAGCTCTAGCTCGAGGCCAAGTCTGATTAACGCCCATTCAGATAAACGTAAAACGCAGACGTACGCTTTTATGAAACAACCGCTGGTCCGATTCCGAATGACATTTATAACATATGAGAGAAATAATTTAATTCTAGTGACACTAGGAAGCAGAACTCTGATTTTGGGCATGCAACGTTTTACATAAATTTGTGAAAGCTTGTCAGCTTAACAACAAAACAGACATGTTGAAGCACGAAGCTTACAATTACGTGACTCTGCACCAAAACAGATATCTCTGTTCTGTAAATCGCATTTGTTAGAGCATCTATAGGTACAGTTTGCGCAATAGTTATGTTTTGTGTGTGTGTGCGCGTGCGTGCGTGCGTGCGTGTGCGTGTGTGCGTGTGCGTGTGCGTGTGCGTGTGTGTGTGTGTGTGTGTGTGTGTGTGTGTGTGTGTGTGTGTGTGTGTGTGTTTGTGTGTGTGCGTGTGTGCGCGTGCGTGTGCGTGTTTCTAGGAAATTTCTAGAAAATTTTGCAACGTTAAACGACTTGTTATTAAAAATTGACAGCCCATGTGAAAACGTCTGCTTCCACTGCAACGCCTGCAAGTCACTACAGATTTTAACTTTCTCTCTTCAATTTAGGAAACAACAACGAATTTGGTGAGGTGTCAGCCGAGAAAAGCGATTTCTCCATTACTAAGCATTCAGATGAACGCTATCGAGCTAAAGCCATTGAAGCTTGCTTTTATAAGAATGCTATTCTTTATTGTGCGAACTTGGGCCCAGAGCCACGAGGAGCACTCAGATCACAGCTATAGCGATAAGCACGGTCGTCGAACCTAAACTTACGAGTCCACGTCCGTCGGCTATATTTATACATGTATCACCACACAACTGCAGAATAATCGCTGGTGCTTCCGTACATTCGAAAATCTGCAACACTGTATTCGTGTCGTTGAAGCAATCTGATTAGACAAGCTTTTTGAACACTTATAAATTTTGGAAACAGCGGTGAAGAAACTTCGAACACAGCAAACGCGCAGAGCGATAACTTGATGACAGCGGCAAGCTGATCGGGAAAGGAAAAAAAGAAACTGTCACAGCTAAAAAAAAGCTTGAACGTTGCACGCGTGACAATACTGACACAAGTACGTTGTTTGTCTTTCGTGACCGTTTCTCACCCGCCGACCACTGTTTCAATGTTGTCCAGTGTTACACCAGTTGCGAGTTAACCAGTATTAATGAGTTACACTAAGTTATCGCTGTGCGCAAGACGCGCCTACATGTATCCGAACTTCCCTAAATGTTGTCGTCGATTCTATAACGAAATAACTTTGTCTAATCAGATGGCGTGCTTGAGGTAACAGTGGTGTACATTTTATGAGCGCGAGCGGCAGCGATTAGGCTGGAGTGCGCGATAAGTCGCGTATAAAATAGCCGACGTTTTGACCCGTAAATAAGCTTTCGGAGACTTGGCTCGCCGCTGTAGTTGTGCTTGAAGTTTACTTGCTTTACTGGGCACAAGTTCGCCCAACAGAGAGTTGATTTTGGTTGCTTAGAAGTTGTGCTAGAGTCTGGTCCTTCGTTGTCACTACAACGTGACAATGCTTCCGTAAAGAATGCTACAGCAATTCCGAGAATTGTCTATGCGTAAGCATTCTGTGGTAGGGGCTGCTACTTCGCTTTTGCTTACTTATTTAGCTAACTTATGCATATCTACCCATCGCTGCCAATCATCTACTATTACGCTATTATAACGATTATATGTGTCAGCTTGACCAAGTACGAATTTATTTTGCAGATATATCGTATCAACTGAGCCGGAACGCCGTCACAATCCCCTCCCCCCCCCCCCACAAACAACATGTTTTTTTTTTCTTCTTTATATTCCTTTTCTATTTTTTTTTCTTTCTTGTGTTGTTACGACCTTGATGCGTTGACGACGACGTAACCAGTAGCTTTTTTTTTTTTTTTCCCTAACGTTACCAATCCATATGGCTCACACAGACATCAGCCTGCCGCGCTGCGGTGCGTGGTTCGAATCCCGGTCACAACTATTTTTTTTTCTAACGTTACCACTGATATACTATTACAATATTATAACAATTACATTTGTTAACTTGATAAATTATGCACTTATTTTGCAGATATAAGGCGCCATGGGACGTGCTGATTTTGCTCAAGTCTCATGTGTATGAGACTAGTTCGGCCGTGATAGAAGCAGAATCGAGAACTTTATTTTGTGAGGTACTACGAAAAAGAAAATTACTCTTATTACCGATCGAAATGATCACAGGATACAAATAAGAGCGAGCTCGAGTTCGATTTTATTTGTTTCGTTACTGTCTGTGGGTTGGAAGCGTGGACAGCTTTAACGTGCTGACTGCATACAGCACTCTCCTCTCTCGTCAAAAAAGGCTGATTTACCCTCTTTCGTGAATGGGAATGACTGATCAATTTTGTTCAACTTGTTTCCCACCTTCACGTGCCGGTAAAGGTGGATGGAAGAAGGATGGCCTACCAACGTAGCCTACAAGTTACTGTAGCTCATTATTGTATAATCCAAATTTGAACCTCGTTTACACAGAAGTTTTTTTTTCAAGAAGACTTCTCCGCCTGTATTCTCAGCTCCCGTTTAGTCGCAGCTAATATAGAGGCAAGTAAGCTGCATCACAATCGGGAGGCCAAAGCTCACTGCAATCACGAATGCAATTCTCTTTCATCGCTTTTTTTTTTTTTTTGCCATGGCCGATCACTGAACGTTCTTTCCGCTTCCTTTCTGTCCTCGCAGAGTTTAAGGAGGCCTTCATGCTGTTCGACAAGGACTCCGACGGCCGCATAACGTCATCCGAGCTGGGAATCGTCATGCGTTCTTTGGGACAGAGACCGACTGAGACCGAACTGCGGAACATGGTCACGCTCGTAGATACGGACGGTGAGTCACTTTCGGCGCACGCGACTATACGTTGACCTCTGCGGTAGCGAAGCAAATCGAAGCGCCCTTCAAACCATATCCCAACCTTTCTTTTGTTTTACTGCAACGGCAGTTAAAATGTATACGCTTGCTCTGTCAGTCGTTCCTTTCGGTCACTTTATCACCAAGTTCTTGCCAAGCCACATTCTCATCCCCAGCTGGCCACATGGTGAAGAAAAAAAAAGCACTTTACCCATCAACACCGCCAAGGGTAGTCGAACTCGGGAGCTGGTTTGTCTGTTCTGGGCAGTACAAAATTCCTTCGCACTGTAACATTCTGCAACGGCGGCATTTTTTTAGCCAATCAAAGGAGCCGCACATGGCAGCCATCTGGACCAATTAGAGTCGCCAACATGACGTATTTCTACAACGTTCAGAATAGTGACCCCTGACAGTGCAAGCCAATGAGCCATCGCGCACTAATATATTAGTGATATTGCAATATGTGCAGCGTTCTGCGCGCCACGCAGGCCCTGAGAGTCATGGCGTCTGTGCACCCGTCTCGGAGGCCACATCAGGCACATGCTCTAATTAGTGGACAAAGACGACGCTGCGCGCATCTGGAGAACGCCTTGTGCTTAAGAACGTGGCGATGTTTGGTATGACAGTCTACTGCTGTCGCAGTAAATAAATATATTCGGGCTTAACATGCTTAACTCTAACTTTTTCTTTTTTGCTCGCGGAGTCTTGGGACTAAAGAAAGATGTGTGCAGTTAGAAAAACGTGGTGCTAGTAATGCAGACTGGTCGGCTGTCCGCCTCGAACAATCAGGAACAGCGCCAACGTACGAGAAACAAAGAATTCACGCTGAGACACGCGCACAAGGGCTCACTTGTCTCTGTCTCGGTGTTTGTTATTTGTGTTCCTTGACTTGGCGCCGTTCCATGGAGATTGTTCGAGACGAGAGGTGCTCGCATTCGTCCGCTGATGTGCCTCTGTCCGTCTGTCCTACACGTGCCCCCAACAGTGCAGTCGAACTTCACATATTGTTGTCGCGATTGCTATTGTAGTCCACAGCTTCCGATGGCTGGTGAAAACAGAAGCTGAAAGTGACGACAGTATCATTTGCGTTTGCGACAAAAATTGTTGACATTAGAACTTTTTAGTATAGTGCGTAGGTAGGGGAGGGGTCATTAAACGCAACAATTTTTTTAAGCTGTGGTTTAACTTCCGTAAACTGCACAGTGGATCAGGAGAGACGCCGTGAGTGGAGCGCCGGATCCGGATTAGTTTAGGCAACGTGGATTAAAAAAAAAAATACGCTCGAGTGTATTAGGGGCACCCTAATGAACTCGAGCGTTTTTTTTTTTTTTACATTCCGCGTCCAACAAAACACGGCCGCTGAGGCCGGGAATCGAACCCGGGACCTTGTGCCCAGCAGAGCAACGCTGTAGCCGATGAGCAACCGCGGTGGCTAAGCGTGAGCACTTTGCGTTAGCGCTGGCGTCACACGCTCCACGCAGCGCTTGTGCTGCACGCAAGCGGCGCCGGAGCTCTTGCGTGCGTATGTACTATGTTTACCGCGACAACATGCCTTCGTGTCAGGTGATGGGAAGTTATGCCGTCAAGTCACGAACCCTTAGAGAGAGAGTCATGCGGTTAAGTATAGTTAAGTAACAAGCACGCCTCGGGAAAGAAAGAAAGAGTAAAGCGACGTACAGCGAACACATGGAAGTCAAAGAAAATAAGAAATCTCTCATTCCAACGTTAATACTGAGATGAAAGCCGGGCGATGAAATTCGAGCAAAGCGCACAGTTGCGTGAAGCTATTTTGCAACGATAACTTATGCCCGTTAACCATGCTGTGCACTTAACGTGTGTGGTAAACTGGACGATCGAAGTAGGCGAGACACATACCGAAAAAAATGGCTGTGTTCTAATCACAGCAGCAATATACGCATGCTATAATAACGTACCATATAAAACGATTTCGTTATAACGAGAGTTTAACTGTTACCTGGGGCCAATGTTACGCGAATATGCCGCAGGAGACGAAACAACCAACTAAAGAGAAGCCGCTCCCAAACAACGTAACAATATCATAGTAGAAGCTGTGATACACGTCGCATGTAGTGACGTTTCGTATAAAGCGACTCATTAGCTAATGCTAATGTTATGTAGAACACGGAACCACTGACTGAAATGAGGCTGCTCTGAAACAAAGCGACGATATCCTAATCACAGCAGTGATATACACCGCATATTTAATGACGCTCCCTATATAGCGACTTCGTTATAACGAGAGTTTAAGCTAATGCAAATGTGCAGCAGGAGACGAAAGCACCGACTGAAGAGAGGTTTGTCCCTAACACGTTAACGCTGTTTCCCTATGTCGGAACATTATCCGAAATGCCACAGCAAAATGCTTCGAGCAACGCGGTACTTTGTCATTGAAAACAGTCCATCGTTAAACTATAGGCCACACTAAAGAGACAAAGTGATCTTTCTTTGTGCCCTTGCACATGGGAAGACACGACTTCCTTGTCACTCTGACTTCGTTTCATGCTGAGCTGTGTTTTCCGCGCGTCATCACCAAAGAGCCCAACGGCCAAGATTGTGGCACTTTGCTGTAACGATCACGTGGTGCCCGTCGCAGGCAACGGGACGATCGAGTTCAACGAGTTCCTGTTCATGATGTCCAAGAAGATGAAGGAGACGGACAGCGAAGAAGAGCTCCGGGAAGCCTTCCGCGTGTTCGACAAGAACGGCGACGGCTTCATCTCGGCGTCAGAGCTCCGGCACGTCATGACCAACCTGGGCGAGAAGCTCACCGACGAGGAGGTTGAGGACATGATTCGAGAAGCGGACCTCGACGGAGACGGGCTCGTCAACTACGACGGTATGCTGCTGACTATAACCTAGACTGGGAGCTATAGCTGGTTCTAGTTTAGTCAAGCTGTATCAGGCTATATATTTAGCCAACGTGTGTTCCCGGGTTCCTTTCTCTTTTTTTTTTTTTCGCGGTGGCGCACTTGGCAGTGTTTCGAGCTGGGCGCGTATGGCAGAAGTGACCGAGAGTCACAGAGCTATAGGAGGGCTGACAGGATGGACCAGACGCGTTAAAAGTCGCCGCTTTCCCGTTACTAAGAAGACCTGCAAGGGTGTGGGATCGAATGCCGCGCGAACTTTTGCTCAGGAGTAATACATGGTCATGAACATGAAGAAATGAAATAAGTTAGGATGGGAGCCATTATCACGTCACGCAACAAAACGAACCCTCCGTGATTGGCCCAACACGTAGTGTCGTAGTGTGAACCCTCGCAGTGTCGGCCCAACACGTGACGACTGAAACTCGGTGCATTGGCCGAGAACTACCGGGAACTATCGAGTTCCCGGTAGTTTTTAAATCGATGCGCACTTGTCCTGCTTCCCTGCCGTAGCTCTGCCTGCATGCAGAGTGGGAGCAATGAAACCAACCGCGCGCCCTGATGTGACGATCACGTCTTGGGCCGACTGGTACGGCTTCAATCGTGCTGCATACATGCTCACTCCTAGTTCTTCCTTCCTGCACGGTCACGAACAATCGCCCAAATTGCTGGCTTCTATAGACCGGCGTATGCTTCCTGTGTAACGTCATCGCTGACGTTAACGTACGACGGAAGACGAGCTGGGGCCTCGAAAGCCGCAGGTGACAACAAGCGGTTCGTTGTGCGAATCTACGCTCATTGCTGCGCGCAACGGAATGATATTGGGCTCACACGTTTACGGGAGCATTTGTCTGCAGATCGGAAACGTTTTCTGAGCATGCACAAAAAAAATCGTAAATGCCTATTCCACATGTACATTAAGCGGCGATTGATGTGCAAGAGCACGTATGTACGTCAGCGACAACACCGTGTTCAAGAGAGGCTTAAACTAGGTATCGCAAGTACTTTCAGCTGCAGTTTAAGCTGCATTCTACTTATAATATGGGGAGTCTGAGAGTACTAAAGCTTTGCATGCATCTTCGATTTCACACTATACCACAGAGAAAGGAAGTTGTGTGCATCACAACGAAGTTACAAATTTACTGAATTAACACGTTTTTAGTGCCACAGAGCTTGTGGTTAACATTTAAACATTACGGTAAGTATTTCACTTGTCATTATTCTTTCTGCTTTAAACTGCTACATTATCTTTCGAAGCCTCCGCCCCCCAACCCCAATTGTTATAACTACCCCATAACGACTGATTTTGTGACCATTCCGCCGTATTGATTGAGCGCGCTTATGAGAGTGTATATTCGAGGGGAAAAGAAAAAGAATCACAAAATCAAGATGGTGGTTTTCACTGTGGGATAGTGTTGTGTAGTCGCAGTAAGTGTGTTCAGGGCCGAAGAAATCGCTGAAGTCTGTCGTCATGTCTCTCTCTCTCCCCCCTCTTTCCGTTCGCAGAGTTCGTCACAATCTTGACGGCTCCGAAGTGAGCGGTGTCGCCTAGCCGCAGAGCCTCGGCCCTCTCCAGTGAGACGAATGACGAAGACGTCGACGTGTGTCCACGCGCGCGAATCTTCCAGTTTGGCAATACAACACCGCGCCCTGAGGGACCGGTCGAATCATCGAAGCAGCGAATGCCTCCCCCTTCCCCCTTCCTTCGAACCGCAACAGACGCTGCCCGGTGTGGGTGGACGTACAGACCTTGATCCCTTTGAAGCCTATGTAGCCACCAACCAACTTCGTGCGATAACTCGGATTTCACTTTTCGTTTCTTTCGATTCTATTTTCTATTTTTCTTTCCGCACTGCAACATATACGCACTCCCGGAAAGGTGTAACGATTGTCCCTGGCTATAGCAGCACCCTCGTTTAGTCGCGTGCAAGACGGCGTGTAACAAAAGACGCGCAGAAAAATAATCCGCGGAGTTTCGCTAAATCGAAAATTTCGTTATAATGAAATAGTTCGTGAAAACGTGAGATTCGATTCGGAAAACAAGGGGTTTTTTTCCCCCAGCATAAAGTTTTAGCAGCTTGAGCAGTTTCTTTACGGCGGATGAGAATGGTCATCCTGCCACATCCATAACGACTTTGCGCCGTTGCTCGAGCTTTCACTGCTTTATCTCGAATCGTTTTCAACTGCTTATCCAAAATCGTAATGGAGTGAGCTCTGCTCCATGATCGCAGCGTGGAGATCGAGCGCGAACGATAAAGGTCACGGGGGGGGGGGGCAAAGAATCTGAAGTGGAATCGTTACACTTGCTACGCCAGGTCAAGTCAAATAAGCGTTGCCATGGGACAGATTGGACCCTTCGGGGTGCACTATTGTTGCAGTGCGCAGTGTGTCACCCGTGCTTTTGAGAGCGCACATTATGTGTCGTATCATTGACGCCTCCCCCCACCCCTCCAACCCGTTCTTCACATCGTTTTGACCAGCACTCACCCCACTACACTCATTTTAATCGTTTTCAAACCAAAGAATAAAAGGGGGTAAAAGAATGTAATACATATTCCGAAATTCGGCTCACGCGCTGCCCAAGAACGAAAAGCTTTTTTCAGTCCCAACTTTATTGCTAGCACACGGTCGAATGTCCTCGGCCACTGCCACATACGCTGGGCCTTACATCGCTGGAGTGGCGGCCTATCTTCGTGTGTGGTACTCGGAAGACCCCATGCATCTAAGCGATGACTCGGAAGTTCAGTGTTTTGTTTGCTTGTTTGTTTCCTTGTGTAACACTGGATTTCGTAACACCTGCAAGGGTTCTAAGGATATCCCCGGCGACCAGCGTGCTCGTTTAGTCGGGTACAAAAGCAACCTGTACGTAGACAAAGTCGTGCAAGAAAATAAGCCTCGAATTTTGTCGAATCGAAAGATTCGCTGTTAACAAGGGGGCGCCCGCGTATGTTGTGTACCAATAATAGTGACCGAAGAATGGCGGTATTTACCTTGAAGTTTCCCGGATCGGCGATGTATTTAGCTCTGTAAGCACCGCAGCTCCACGCTTTGTTGTATACTGAAGGCAGGTGGCACAGATGCAAAGCGCCACAGAGTGTAGTTGGCACAGCGGCAGAACCCTCCCGACCTCTCTTTGCACATCACGTGAGTACACCATCGCAATGTTCAAAGTGCGCCACATTCAGCCACCATGGAGCACTGTTCGAAATCCTACACATCTCAGCGTACATTGGGCCTGAGGAAGCAGCTGCTTCGATGGCGGGTCACCGTAGACAGCGCGCGCCGTTCGAAAACTCTCGAAAGCGCCCCCTAGCGTATTTTTTACCGCACCACGACATCGCCCGTCCGAAGCTGACAATCGCAGCACCTATGGCTGAAGCAAGCATAACAAGAAAACGAAGCGAGGCATAAATCGAGCCTTTTCGGAGAGTCAGACCGGATATTGCGATCGTCCAAGGGTCTATAGCCACGTGTTACAAACCGTATAGCGTTAACCGCGTAGCAGCACCTTCAAAAACGCTTGTCACACCATAACAGCGCGTTTGTAACTTGCGGCAGATCGAACATCACAGAATACGTAAAGGCGCACGCGTTGTACGCTTTTCGTTGAGCCAGTTGTTCCGTCTTAACCTCTGACAGAGTGTATTGCTGAGCGACAAAAAGTTTCAACTGGCTTCTGCGCACCGCGTGAAAGTGGAATGTCGTTCACGTTTATATATGCGCGGTGACGTTTGGTCTCCCTAGGCTGAAAACAACGGAAGCCTTTCAATTTAGCATTTAAGAACGCATTATGAGAGTGTGTATATAGCAGTGGTAACATCGCAATTGGGCACAAATACTAAACATTGCATAGGCGTACGTCACTACACGGTGGGATATTTAGCCGACGAAAAATGGCTTGACTGCGGTGGCGAAGTAAGGTATCGGCGTTTTTTAAACTGCGCTAAAGGACTTGAAAGACACGTGAAACGAAGCGCACAGGACGGGCACTGAATTGACATTTTTAACAGGAAAAAACAGCGCCTAAATACCACAAGAAAGGCTAACCTGCGCGCGCATACATGCACACTCAACCAACGGAGCCGATCTATTCTGCAATCGAAGAAGGAAAACAGTCAGCTGATATGCAACTATCAGACGTATATATGATGTGAAACGCTTCCAAGATTTTACGTATATCCTCTCACTATCGCATGTCTCCCATTTCCTTGTTTGATTACGGTACAGGTTTGTTCGCAAAGGTGCCGTTGATTGAGTGTATACATGCGCACGCATGTTGGCGTTTTTTTTTTATTTATTCGCTGTTCTGCCTAACGTGAGCTGTCAGTCAGCGGCTCTCCTGTGCGTTTCTTCCCGTGTTAATTCTTCGCTCTATCAGCGCTGCTTCCAGTTGCCCAATCGTCCGATTTGCCACGTCATCAACGCACGGCCGTAGGCGAGATAGCGGAGAGCGAGAGGATCGAATAACTAAAAAGTACACCCACAGAACACCCGAACAGCTTTAGTGCCCAACACGTGCGGTAGAGGGCGTGTCGCGTGACGTCTAGTAAAGGAGTCGATCGAGAGGTGCACCGGAGGAGTGGACCGCCGTATGAGTAACTGCTTTGAAGAGTGTGCGACGTCCAGCAATAACCGACAGTTTCGTAGGCGAGATAGCGGAGAAAGAGAGGATCGAATCACTAGAAAGTACACCCAAGGAAAACCCGAACAGCTTTAATGCCCAACACGTGCGGTATAGGGCGGGTCGCGTGGCGTCTAGTAGAGGAGTCGATCGAGACTTGCACCGGAGGAGTGGACCGCCGTATAATTGTTTTGACGAGTGCGCGACGTCCAGCAATGGCCGACAGTTTCGCAGCAACGTGGGTAGTGAGGCAAAACGCCAGGGAGACGTGGACAAGACACGAAGAGACGAGACGTGAGAAATGTTCTTTAAGCGGAGGAGTCGAGAAATTTGGATGCGGTGAGGATTCTTTCGATAGTCTCGCGCGTTCGCAGTTCCCGCGAAACGTCGTCAGCATTTTTACCTAGCGAGGAAGAAGATAATTTGGCAGCTCATTGGAACTTCCGCAGAGCTTGCACTATTTTTTTTTTCTTTTCTTGCTTTTCAGTAATGACGGTTCTCTCTCCCATTCCCTTTCTATTCTTTTCCCCCATTCCTCCAACCGTCTTTTGCGTAGTTATACTAGGTGTAGTTCCTCATTGACAAGCACTGCGATCGTGCTAGTTTGGTACGGCTTCGTAACTTCGGATAGCTCAGGAAGGACTAAAAACAAAGAAAGTACACAGGACAGGTTACGGTCCTCCTTTGGCGCCTTTTAAGTCTCAAAGCTTGCCATATAATTGGGATTATTTTTTTTTTCCCTACTGAACTTGTCGTTGCTGCATGGAGTCTGCGAGAAGTTATGAGAACATGCTCCATGGCTTCTCTAGTGCTAAGGGCGAGAGTTAGCTTCCACTTCGCTTGCTGCCACCAGCACTACTTTGCATACCTGTCCGTAGGTGGCATGCCCACGTGTGAATCTCCCAACTTTAGGCCCAACGCTTCGCCGTTTCTTGAAACATGGGGGTGATAGGCTGTATGGCCAACTTGGCAAATGGCAAGGCTAGAAATCCTCCCACGTCGTTAGCGAGCGATGTCTCCATTTTGTTGTTCGTCGCCGCAACATTTTTTGATGAGCTCTGCCCACTCTTGAAAGCCGTCCTGTTGGCTGTTTTCTGCACCAGTAAAGTACCCGCAATACGAGATACAACGTTTCTTAGCAGTAGAATTAATGACTTGCCCATACCTAAGTCCGTATTCGCAAGAATGTTTACGTTAAAAAATAATAAACTAAATATTTTCCAGACTAGTTCAGAAGCCATAAAAGGACCCAGTGTAGGTGGTCAAATTTTGCTGAAGCGCAACGAACAAACTTCGAACACCGAGTTTTCTTTTTTTTCACAACCACACAGCGATATCACCCAATCATCCGTCACCGCGCACATTGTTACCGACATCTATCCCACATGTTGACCTCCGGTGAAACTTTTTTTTTGGCATTCATTGCTGTGTGAAGTTTGTGAACCATCAGCTTCAAAGTACCCAGCATGCACGCGCAACCTGTGTAAGCACTGCTGCGTGGTTTTTTGTGTGTCAGAGAAACGGGGCTTTGGATTGTTTTCTTGATTCAATACTTCCCAAGCAAGAGGTGTACCGTCGCTCCTCGCACATGTACAAACATTTTTCTCCTCTGCTTTGACTGAAGACACCCCCAAAAAATAAAGGCAGAAAGTGCACGTGTGGTTTCCTCCTTGACGAGTGTGCGCAGACACACGAAAGTATAGCTACATATACGCGTTAAAGGCTAAAGTGAGACACTGAGTCAGTTTAGAAATATAAAGCATTTTTGAAGAAATCTACACTTCCATTGATTTCGCGGCAGTAGGTTGATTATCAAAATTAAAACTGACGGCCAAAGTTTCATTCTTGAATTTCGTGCTGAACACTTAAGGCTGCTAGGTCAGTGTGACGTCATAGATTGAAAAGTGCTTTTTCGTATTTTCGGCCGCTGTGGTTCACTAAACGTTACCGAATTTTTTTTCAAGTTCACTCTTCTGTTACTGTAATAGAATATAGCTCACCTTTAGCGCTGAAACGTTAACTAGTCCGGAGCAGACGGCTTCACGATCCGTGACGTCACGGCGAGCTGGCGCGAAAATTTCGAGGTGGCGTCGCCACCGTCTTTCGTTTTTGCTGTTCTGGCTTACCAAGCGCCATCTCACGGTGTGAGTGGCCTTTTTGTGTGTGTGTGTGTGTGGAAGAGTGATTTACTAACACAGCTCAAATTATTCTTCTCTTCAGTGTCCCATTAAAGTCTATATATTCTATTAATCATTTTCTTTCAGCTCGATCTCTTTTCTCGGTGGCACATCAGGCTGAACACATCGGCAAAGACACATTTTCGTTTTGCATGTACCTGATAGCCATTTCCAGCGACTGGAGCAGATTATTCTAGCATATAATGTTCTTCTAGTACGACAGGCCAAAATTGGGAACTTTCAATTAAAACCTACAATAATGCAACCACTTCGTGCATCCGTACGTTCCCAATAAGAACGGGCACTGTAGACGTAGACTTTCGTAACATCGATTTCGGTTAATTCAATATTTCGGTTGATTCGATCCTCACATGACTGATGGTCCCGCAGGCGTCCAAACAAATTTTTAAGCGCCAAGACTTTCGTTATTTCGAACCAGAACTACGCACTCGTCGGATTATTCGTCCGTGCCTGACTGAAAAAGAGATCCAAATAGTGACCCCGATGGAAGCAGTGTCTGCCTTGGCGGCGCTATGGGACAATGGAGGCGCCGTAGACCCGCTCTCGTTGGAGAGGTCGATTTCCCCTCTGCCCTCGACATAGTTTCAAGCAAAAACAACTTTTCTTCCCAAGAAAAATGGTTCCGAAGATTGCACACGCGTTACAATACGACACGAAACTGAAACCGCGTTCGTACCCCGGCTTCATCGCCGTTGCCATTACAAGATGGCGGCAGTAACAGAACATGTTTTCGTGTCGCTTTCATTAAGGAAGCTCGTTGAAAAGAGGTTAGCTTACGTTCTAAGCTAGCGGCAACAAAGCTGCGTCCGTCACGTGTTTTCGGCGTAGCGGAATCTTGCGTCGCACGACAAACTGGCGAAGTGGTTATTAGTCTAAGCGTGGGACCTCATTACGTTCGTGACGGTCGTGGTGTCGTTAAAAAAAATGCGGAATATCGAACACAGCGGACAGCATTGAGGACATGTCGCGCGTACGTGGTCCACATGTAGAGATAAAGTGCATCCGGAAGTGGCGGTTACGGACATTAAAAGCCAATTGGCTGCAACAACATTTTGGACCTAGTTTAAAGCCTAGTTTAATGGACTGTAGAATGAATTGTTGTTGGGCTAGTTTGTGTTTGCTTACCGACATAATGCAGCGCGAAGACACAATTCCAAAGAAGAGACACAGAACACAGACTTGTGTTGTTTTGTACAACGCTGAGCTTACTTTCTTTCGATCTACCACGTGATCTTGCCAGCCCTGATAATCGCCCTCGGTAGCGGTAGGTGCGCCTGCGTGTAGGGAACAGTATATATGCTCTTCTCGCTGTTTTTCAAATAACGTTGTTAGTAGTGCCTGTGACGTTTTATGTGTCCCTCCTGTGTAATTGTGTCTCCGCGCTACATTATGTCGGTTAGTTTAATAGTGTAGTAATAAAAGAACCTCGGTGCGAAATTTGACGTTTGAAACACGAGTGACAGCGTGACGAAAAGCTCGCTGAAGTAGCCGTTTTTTATGCTATAACTGGGAAAAAAACGACCTGCATTACCACTCGCCAGAAGTAACGCATAAAAGAAATTCGCAGTTCCGCCCGAAAGGCGAAGCACCGATTGCGATAGCAAATTAGTAGATAACTGTTCGAAGTAAGGATAGTACCTTTATCGGCCGTATGAACTTGTAAACATTCGCTCACTAACTAAATTAACAATCATAGAACGTATCAGCGTGACTCAACGAGGACGAAGATAGAAACAGCCACACAGAGTCAGCGCTGTCTTTGTGTGTCTGCTTCTTTCTATATGTTCTTGTTGAGTCGCGCTTACACATTCTACCATGGATTCAAACCAACTGGCCCGCCAACGTACTTTAACTAAATCAACAAGCACGGTGTCACGCGTGCACAGGTAAACGTGAACACATCTCGCTGGATGAGCGTGGGAACTCGCTGTCAAAATTCTGGAGTGAGGAATCGCGGCAGCAGCAATTAAGCGAATTGACCTTCATGCATCTCTCGTTTCAACGCGAACGAAACGTCAAAAGCACAGTGCATACGAAGCTACCGGCACTACGCGCACTCTGCAAACATCGCAGGTCGCTTTGAAGAGGAGGCCCCTGCGGGCGCGCACTTTGGCCACGTCGGAGATCGCTTTCAAGGCTCACGAGCGTCGGCAACGTGTCCCTACGGCGCTGTTGTCAGATTAAAAGAGGACTGGCACCCGGAGGTGCCGCGTCCCAGAGCATACATGTACTCATCAACCCAATATCATTGGGTACATTGACCCCGGCGCTCTCCCTTTACCCGCGTTGACTGGACGGGGGGCTTTGGTTCGGGCCAACAGTCCTTCCCGGACAAGGAGGCTGCTGTGGCGCAGCACAACTGTGTTGCTGCAGTCAACACACAAACAGCCATGTAGGCCTTACAGGGCACGAGCCTGACAGGCCCTCGGAATGCCTTGACACTAAAGAGGTCAAGGCATACAACCACGGAGAACACCCAAAGCCATCCGTGAAGCAGCGCGACCACATGAGGGTCCGCCACGACCGGTTCCGGCTCTGGGTTCCACTGAACCAAACAAAACCCCGTGGCGTCCGCCAAAGGCGTCTACTACGGCGTCCGCGATTCGTGTGGCCAACGCGTGTAGGGAACGGCGGGCGAGCAGGACACCAAGGCACCCTAGCAGCCGCAGGAGAAGAAGCTCCTCCTTCCTCGTCTGACCCCCTTGCCCCACAGCCTCGCGCGCGAAAGAGAGAGAGAGAGTGTGTGTGTGGGATTGTGAAGAGGAAGAGGCGCTATTACTCGCGCACTCAAGATCGAACCGCGTTCGCCGGCTCACCCTCACACGCTTTCGCTCATACGGAACATCACGGCGACGGCGACAGTGTGTAAAGGAGACGGCAGAAGTGCGCATGAAATGACCATACCTGTATAACTGCTATCGGCATAAAAAAAAAACGCGCGGCTCCTCAACCTGACCTCCGAGGTTAGGCCAGCCCAGACTACACGCACGTATACGCTTGCCACTGAAAGCCTCTTCAAAAATGCGCAATCCGGATCTGGCTGTAACTACGTCGTCGATCAAGATGGTGCAGGACAAAGCCGGTCCGCACTGCGTAGCACGGCCAGGCTGGAGAACACAAGCGCGAGCACAGCTGCGTCCACTGTGTAGTGTGGATAGTGCACCTGCCGCGAGGCACCGCGATGAGCGCACTGGCCACCGAGATGCCCGGACCACCGCGTGCCCCGATTGGCATAGAGTTTCTCAATGTAGTGAGAAACGTTATGCCTATTGGTATCGGTGGGTGGCGCAGCGCATTGCGAAGCCAGCTAGCCGCGGGCGCGCGACGCCCGCGGCTTGCCGGGATTAAAGGTGTTGGCTGGGACGCGCACCGCCTGCTTATGGGCGCTGTTCAAAGGCGTAGAAAACTATAAGATTACCAGTTCTTACGGCATTGCCAAAATTGGTACGGTGGTATAGACTACTCGTCTACAACAAATTCAGCCAAAGTTAAATGTTGTTACAGTTGGCCTTTAATTAGAAGGCACTGTTTTTCAGCATGTAATATGACACCTCAAGCGCACATCACTCGGCCCGTTGCAGTGGTTGAAGGCCACGTTGCCGGAAGTTGCCGAATTGGCCCTTCCGAATCAGCCGCGTAGCCAGATCCTTTTTTTTTTCTATGGGGGGGGGGGGGTAGAGTTTCATTATTCTCTGTTACGTTTCCCGTGCTTGGCGCATAATAACACAACTATTACCTTGAGCAGCCCTTTAGTCTGCCTGAAGGCGTGTACCATGCTGGTGCCAGTCACAAAAGGGAACCACTCGCCCCCCCCCCCTCTGGCTACGCCACTGTTCCTTTCAAATAGCTGAATTGTGCGCTTTTCTTTTGTAGATACCCTCTTCCCTCTCGAGTGCTCAACGGATAGTGTGTGTGCGTGCGTCAGTGGTGCCTGGTACCACAAGCATGGAGTCTTTCTTTCCTCCATGACCACCAGATCGCCACAACAAGCTTTGGCGACGTAACGGAAAACCTAATGTCTGAATCCACACTGTGCTTCGAACACGCTTTTAATTGGTTTCATTAAAATGTAATATAATTGTTATTGCGACAGCAATTATGTGGACACTTCAAGCGCATTTCTGCCGTCGCCGTGATGTCCCGTGTAAAGTACAAGGGCGATAGCATTGTCGCCGCGCGCAGTATGCTGTATATGCGAGGGAAAGTGCGCAAGGGTGAGCCGGCGATCGCGGCTCAATCTCGCGCACGTAACGGAGGAAAGTAGGGACGAAACGCGCCGCCTTCCGTCGCGCGCAAGGTTGCGGAGGGAGGGGAGAATGGGCGTTCTACTCAGGGCGGCCGAGCGTGCCCGGCCAAGCAGCTGTATCTTGAGAGCCACATGCGACGGGTAGAGTCCGCGCTGTGTTTTCGCCTTTTAGTTCGCGCTGATGCGAGCGGAGACACGAAGGACAATTCACTCGCTGCAGCTGCCACGTTCCCTCAATGCAGCGTTTTGACAGCGCGTTTCCATGGCCATCGAGTGAGAGGTGTTCATGTTTGATTGTGCGCGCGTGACACCATGCTCGTTAATTTAGTTAGTACGCCTATGTTTACAAGTTTGTATACGGCCGATAAAGCTACTATCCTTCGTACAACTGTCTGCTAATTTGCTATCGCAATCGATGCTTCGCCTTACGGGCGAAAACTGCAGCTTTTTGTTGAGGTCTCGAGAATTGAGGCTCCATAGCGCGAGTGCTGGGCCGTCAGCTATCCAATAAAGAACTCAAACGTTATTGAGATCCCATGCACGGGGGGAATCAATTTTAACTGAAGCATTTAGCTGGTCTTGCTATCTAACACGTTTAGGAGGAGGGGGGGAAAAATGGAGCAATGTATTTATGTAAGCCAACAGTGCGTGTATTTAAATTGAGCCTGTGTGTGATGGTAAAAGCATGAAGACGATGATTTGACAGCGATGCCCTGACAAGTTTAGTTCCTACGTCGGTTAAGAACAGTTACAGCCTACCCCATTACGACTACAGCCGATCCCGAAGATGGTAACAATGTAGTGCAGCATCTTGGTTGCGCAATCTGCTACGACGAAAGCGCTGGGGAATGTGGGTCGATCTCAAAAGCAGTGCTGACTGCACACTCCCCCTTGTGGCACACTGGAAAGATGGAAGCTGGTGTGCACGCACGTGCTCTTGCTATGCGACGCGATGCACAGGTTAGTCGTCTCGAATAGCCAACCGGCGATCACGTTAGAGAAGCACGTCCGCGATCGAGGTACTACAGTTAGAGCACTGGGCTGTTGTGCTTGTAATCATAGGATCGATCCCACCATCGCACACTTCGAAATTTTTTTATTGGAACAGCAATTATATGGACACTCCAGGTGCATTTCCGCCGTCGCCGTGAGGTTCCGTATGAGTGACAGCCTCTAAGGATGGGCTGGCGAACGCGGTTCAACCTCGCGTGCACGAGCGAGGAACGCGGCCCGGATGCGTGCCCTCTCCTGTGACGCACTAGGCAGGGTGAGACGAGGGAGGGTCGTTCTTCTCCGGCGGCTGCTACGGTGCCTCGTTGTACTCCTCGCCCGCCGCTCCGTACAGAGTTGAGACAACCGCGGCGTTTACTACGGCGTTGGCCACGCGAATCGCGGACGCCGTAGTAGACGCTTTGGCGGACGCCATGGGGACGCGGTGCCGGCGCTCGTGTCACTTGAAAGCGATCTGCGACGTGGCTAAAGTGCGCGCCCGCGCGGGCCCTGTCTTCAAAGCGATATGCGATGTTTGCAGAGTACGCGTAGTGCCGGCAGCTTCGTATGGGCTGTGCTTTCGACGTTTCGTTGGCGCTGAAGCGAGATATGCATGAAGGTCAAGTCGCTTGCTGCTTCCGAGATTCCTCACTTCAGAATTTCCACCGCGAGTTTCCGCGCTCATCGAGCGAGATGTGTTCATGTTTTACCTGTGTGCGCCTGACACTGTGCTGGTTAATTTAATTAAAACACGTTGACGGGCTAATTGGTCTTAATCCACGATAGAAGGCGTAAGCGCAAATGACCAAGGTCGTAGAAAGCAGCAGACACAAAAGGACAGTGCTTTGTTTCTTTCTATGTCCTCGCCGCGTCACGCTTACATATTCTATCATTGTTAATTTAGTTAGTAAGCGAATGTTTACAAGTTCATACGGCCGATAAAACTACTATCCTTACTTCACACAGCTATATACTAATTTGCTATCACAATCTGTGCTTCGCCTTTCGGGCGGAACTGCGAATCCTTTGTTTTATTGAAGAGGCCCGAAATCTGGCAAGATTTCCGACCTACTGCAAAGTGCCTGGGATAAGCCAATGAATGCTTCGCATTAAAGGATTTGTGTGTCACGGCTGCCATAAGTGCCAACAACGGGGGGGGGGGGGCATGGCAACTAGTGTCACTCTACAATTTTCTCATTGACACTTTTCACCTAATTATATTTGAGAAGTCTATTAATGAAAACTAATTAGCTAATTATGCGGAATGAAACAATAGTTTGAGTATCTCCAAGCAATGACAAACAAATTACCTTTATTTTGTCCAGCTATGTGGCATTTGCATATTTTTAAACGCTGGCTAAAGTTAGCTGGGACATCTCCCCCCTGCGGGAATATTAAAACTTTACACCTATGACTGCTGCCTTAAGGTGACGAAGTAATGGTACATTCAACCGATCCTTGCCATTTTCTGACTGCGATTGTAACAATGCAAAGCCAGACGTGATCAGCACCAGACCAAGTCTGCCCAAGATGAACATTCAGTCACTCGAAAGAACCACGGAGCTTCCTGCGGAAAAGAAGTTGCTGCAGCTTCGCGAGACAGGAACTCGGATCTCATTCGCACTTACCGCACAAAAGGGAGAGTACGTCAGCGCTACAAGCTGGAGCAAGCTGCTCTTAATGAACCAAGTGAATGTGTTCCCAGCACTTGATTTCAACAAGCTTGAGAGCCAGCAGTCAAAGGCACTGCAAGTCAGTCATTTTAAATTCTCACACGAGATTCGACAAGAGTTTGCACCGCCAAGAAGTACTGAAGGTGAGGTAAAGTGCAATACCAACGTTCTAGGTATTATGCAACAGTCATATTCACCAACGTGAAAGTTTGATGTGGTTATTAGAATTGATCATAAAGGAATTGTACAAGAACGTGTGAACCCACCAAATGCACATTTTTTCTTCAATGAAGGTCAAAACATACACATGTGAGCAAAAAGAAAGCCTTTATACAAATGTCACACAAGTGCACATCCTCTACAACAAACACCTTGCACGTAAACATGTCTTTGATCTCCTTACTGTACACAACACAAGATGCAGTAGGGATGCACAGTTTTATAGAGCTTACAGTGCCCGCTCCCCCTTAATCACAGTGCAATAACTCTGCAGAGCTGAACACGCTACCAATGTAGTGCAATCGCGGAGCCGCAGATCCTTGCACATTGTTCTCCAAGCAAATATCTTGTTTTCATCAGTTTAAACAATACCACGGCGCACAAAAGCAGCCTGGCACTGCAGTCAGAATGCTGAACATGTTTTTCAATTGTAACAAGTCCCCGTCTGCATGCACCAATTTTGTGACCATGCCAAGCTTGGCTACACAGTTCTTATGGTGGCTGGGGGCTTCAACGTCAGCTGTGGCTCGTGCGATATGCTCGCACTGCAACCAAGCGCTGGGACAAGTGGCAGGTATCAAAGAAAGCTTGAAAACAAACTATCACACACTGGTTAGTGCAGTTTGTAAGTAGAATTTCCTACTACAAAGCCTTTCTTTCTTCATCTAAGAAAAAAGAAATATGAGGGGGGGGGGAGTGAGAGCAATTCTGAAATACAATGCTAGCAAGAAAAATAATATAGGTAAGGAGACAGGGTGAACTATGCTCTGCAGGTATGCTCACAAGAAATGCAAACAAATAACACACACGCTGCCCTCTCTTCACACACCACCACAAAGAATAAACTGTTAGAAGTATGTACACTTACCTATGAATATGTACACATACACATATTTTACGCAATGCAAGGGCAGGCAGCTTGAAACAAGATTCATTTTTGTATATATGTACATATACATGTAAACATACATATGTGTATATAATATATGTGTATATATATATATATATATATTTTCTGTGTATTATGTTGTACAATTTGTAGGTACCCCAATCCCCATGTAAATTCGACTACATGCAAGATTTAAGCAAAAGCTCGATTTTTTGTAAGGAACGGATGCACAAAAAAAGAACAGAAAAGAGAGAAGAGAAACATGTCCCTCATTAGTGTGGTGACAATAGGTGACAAATGGTGACAAAGACAATAAGGGATGTCAGCGAAATCCACGTCTGCGGCACTTGTCAATATACACAGCAAAGTCAACATCAAACTTGGGTGTGCGCTGACAATTCGTGGCTACAAATGTCCTTTCTTTAGGCAGTTTCAGCTGCATTATATTATAGTCTGAATGAATCGTTTGGGCCAGATGGCTAACCTTTAAAAATACAGAAGACCAAAACTTGTTTAAATACACCGGAGTTTTCAATGATCAGTTTGAACTGCTGCAAGTAGACTGTGCTCCTTGATCAACCCTTTCTTTTTTTTTGCTTGCAGTTTGCATTCTCTTCATATTGACACCATTTCGAATGTGTAAACAGCTGGTTAATATGCACACTGGTTTGGAAATACTGCAATCGATTCATCATCGACCTTTTCATTTTGTGAAAAGGCTTTCAACATGTACCTGGAGAGGCGACCCAAATCTGTGTAATGACAAACATCAAGCAACACGTTAGCAAGCCTTCATCAAGAGGTGGCACCCCAAACCACTAAAGGAACCAGCAAATTCAGATGAGGTCTCCGTTTTAACCAGGTGCCAAGCCGCAAACATTGCTCGGTTGCACCTGCTGCACATGGTGGACGCTAATTTTGTCTGGCCTACAACAAAATTCCTGGCATCAAGTGCTTTGTGCTTACACTTCATACGCTGTTTGCACCTTGCCGTAGCGGTAAATTTAATCACAACAAAACACGATGCAATTAAAAGTGTTTAGTTCACACAAAGCAGTGTGCCATTGGATGTGTACTCTTGCTCCCAACTTTTGTGCCTCAGCAGTGTACAGATCTTGTTTTCTTTTTAACAATCATAATTGCAAAATAACTTGCAGCACAAACTGCAGGTGCCATACGTGCCGTTCAATAGCATTAACTGCGCGCATGTTGAGATGCGCTGAGGCTTAGGAGAATTTGTATGACATTAGCTGCACAGCGTGAAAAAAAAGTGGACACGAGGTGACCGGACAGAATGACAATGTCTTGTCAGTGCTCGTCCTGTCCTTTTTTTCACCTCGTATCCACATGTTTTTCACACTTTGCAGCTATAAAATGTGCATGAGCCACTCACTTCAAAAATAATGGCGTTAAAAGGCTAAATATGCTACACATTTAGACATTTAATGCCATTAGCCGTTTTCGCTGTGGCAGTACCTCAACTCTCTATACCCTTGAAAACTGTATGTGACTTGGGGTGCAATTTTGCCCTGCAATCATCACCAATCCTGCATGCATTTTCTTTTATCATTGCAAAACCTGCACAGTGCTTATGAACGAAACATGTCAATTTAAAGCAAACTAATGCGCAGGCTTCCGTTTCCACGGTCCACAGTTCACATTACAGCATCATAATGCTGGCTCACACTCAGATGAAAGTCTGCATCACTTTTAGTGACCAGATTTGTAGCGACACGACATGGTACTCTCGCGAGTAATTGCCTATACAAAGTGTTCTACTCAGAGTTTCCCTGCCATATTTCGTTTAGTTTCCAGCAAAGATCATCACACACGTCTCAGCATGCCAAACATTCCTGATCGAAAATTAGAGCATGCGATGCTTTACACAAAGTGCATGCACACAATATTGATGTCAAGTATTGTTCCGCGGCAAAAGTAAGCTGCGAAGGTTTTCTACATTTTTTTCACAGTCCAAGCACCAATACTGAAGGCCACACTGCTGGCATGCACACGATTAGAGCAGCACAATCAAGAGACAAGAGACAAAAGGACAGCAAAGCGGCAATTCTGCAGCGATGTCTTCTACTTGATTCCATGCCACGTTCATCATACACTGTTCACGGCCGGCTAATCCCAATCATAATGCGGACAGAGCGTCGCTCAGACCACTGACGAAGTGTGAAAAGCGTGAAAGATAACAGCATCGGAAATAGGCATAGCTACAAGATCATACCCCAGCACGGCCCTACCTTCCTTCTGTATTTTCCACAACTTGTCTTACATTTCTCGCTTTCTGTGTGTTGCTCTAATTTAAGACAAATCCTCGACAAATAACTTAAATATGATGCTGCTGGCACGCAGTTTGATGCAACACTTCATCTTCACAGCCCTCAAGTAAATGAAACGGGAAGGAAAAAAAGCAAAACACAAGCCAAATGAAATGCTCCAACCAAGAACAACACCGAGAGGCATTACAGAAACAGACTACACCACTACATGAGAAGACAAAAAATAAAGAAAAGAATGTGGGAGGTAGCAAAAGAAACAAGGCCCTCATAACATGCATTCTGAAAGTGACATTGTTTGGCAGTCCGACAGACTATTGCAATCAAGCAAGCCAGACCAACATCCAACACATAAACACACAATACTAAAGGCCAAGATGCAATCAATTTTTGCTGCAAAGCTCGTGATTCTTTTATACATTCACTGATGTCGACACAGCCACCACACTCGCCTCTTTGGCGTGGTGGCCTGGAGAAGGGTAGAAAAACAAATACAATAACTGTGCATTTGCTCATTCAAAAACGCCTTGTGCTAGGAGGCGAAAAGGGAAAAAAAAAGTTTTACGCATGCGAGAAGCACTTTCGTCAAGCCGGAGCACACTCTTCTCTTCTTCTGAAAGCTACACGCGCTAAGCCATTACCCACCAACCCACACCAGCCCTGCTACAGGACAATGGCGGTGTGCAGCAACACAATCTGCCACCGTCGGTGGATGGCAGCCATTGATTTCAAGCATAGCAGGCTGCTTGGAAGACATTCAGCATCCATCGGTGCCACTGGGTAGCCGTGGAAAAACTGAGGACTGCCCCACACATCAAATGTTCACCATTCTTCAAAAATTCTTTTATCAATAGCAGTAACGATTTGCTCCAACATCTTTTCACCATTAAGCCTCTCACCAGTAGTGTCAAGAAGGTTTGACTGCCAATGTGGCATGCAGAAGCATCTTAATACAGCGACGACACCGAGTAACTTGCACCTGCTTTCATTACCAAGTCACAATGCTGGCCATGCCGCACCAGTGGACTCTCTTAATACCTCAAGCTACTCGGGGACATGATGAAACCTGTGATGCAGGCATGTCACGAAAAAAAAGAAAAAGATTAGTGATAGCAAAAGACATAAAAGATGGGGGACCGCGTCATTCTCTTTTTTTCTCTTCATTTTCTGGGTTCCCACGTTGTGAACATAAGGTCCATAAGCAGCAAGCGTGAAGCGCACCCAATGTCAGCAAGCCGGTGATAGGAGGAGGCGAGGGTCACACGCTGGAGGATCTAACGGCAGCGTCCAAAGCCAGGGCTACCTCCGCGGCTGTTGGAAGCCGTTGGATCCCTGGTCGGGGCCTCGTGGTTGACGGATGGGAACCTGCTGTTGGTCGGTCACTACGTGGTTCAAGACACTTACGCCGGATGACCTGCATCGGGTAAACATACACAGCAGTAAAGTTAGCTACCAGCCAATACTTGTACTTGTAGTAGTTACACCATGGTACAGCAAATAGAAACACAACTGTTTCTTGTTTTATGGAAAGCCGATAAAAGATTGCAGTCTCATCATAAAAGTTGTGGCACTAAAGTTAAAGCAAGAAAGGCAATACCAAAATAAGATTACAAGGGCAAAATGATAAAATACAGGAACACAAACAGTACCTCAAGCCTGTGTGAAAGCAACCTTCTGTTAATATTCCACCTATTCACTGTCCATGGAAAAAAGGAAGAAGCAGCAGAACTGTTCTAGCAAGAACGAGGCCTAAAGAATTGGAATGGTAATGTTACATTCTGATCCACACAGGTGACACAAATGGGAATGGGATGACTGATTGTAGGGCTAACGGAATATAGTAAGTCTCATCACATCAAAGTTTCAAGCATTACAACAGTCACATGGATGTGTTTGGCATTTTGTATGGCTTCATTGCACACAAATGTTTGTGTTACGACCTGAGATGCAGGGTCACATGAACTAAAGTGACGCACACTAAGGCACTTTTAAAGGGCACCTCATCAGGTCTGGCCATGTTGAGCTGACACGTGCAGTGCATGCAATGCACACTGACAATTGTGTCTGGTAAGTATTACATCCCTATGCACCACGGAAAGAGCTTAAATTTTAAACAAAACACTGTTTGACCTTCTTTTCAGGGGTGACGCACTCCCAGCCGAAGAGTGTACATAATCACGCAAGTGCGCCTACTTACATGGCAGTGTTGAGACGTCGCTCACAGTGATTGAGAATTATTCAAGGCAACAGCAGCTATTTGTTTGAACTGTTGCTTACATAGATTAATTAAAGTTTAGAGAAATAATAAAGAATACAAACCAAATGTCTGCATGCCTTTGTCTTACTTCATACCATAGCAAGAGAAATTTAGTTTCATTTTGTCTGCTTGTTCCCACGCTCTGCAGTCGCACACACAGAGAAAGAAATTTTCTACCATGTTACAGCACACGATCATGCTTTGTGATCTGCTGACGGCTCCCTCAGTATTTATGTTGCACTGACTTACCTATAACGCTAGTCGGATGTTCTCGTGCACCAGCGTGAAAAATCGTGCGCTGCGCGAAACGAGACAAATGCAAGTGCTCGCACGTGAGACCGTTAGTGGAAGTGCGCCGTGCAGCAAAAATGCAATAAAAAAAAAAAAAAAAAGAAGGCAGCCTACTGTGATGCAAGTGTCCCGCGATCCTCCTGTTCCATTATGGGAGAACACAGGGAAGGAATTTAGCTTGCACAGGCTAGACGGGGCAAGTGGAGAGAGTGTATGTTCGCAGTGGTGCTTGCCTCCTGAAATGATGGGTTCGCGGCGATGAAACATTTGTACCACGGCTGTTAGTGAACCAATATGAAAAATTCTTGTGGTAAAATGCTCTCTTAAGGGCACATAACAACTTCCAACGTTTAACCAAAATTTGCTATGCGGCCTGGTGAGGGGCCTTTTAACACTACGTGTCACACAGAGACCCAGTGCAAGCAGTACTCTGCTGCAGTAAAACATACCGATCATAACAAGGCCTTTACTCCCCCGTTGTACATACAGTTCACAAAAAAGAAAAACAGATTAAAAGTACGAGGTAAAAAACCAGCATTTGCCTCCTGTTTCTTCTGTAGCACTTTTAAGCACGAAACAATTGACTGCAATAAGGGTTCAACAGCTCATAGCCATATTTTTACCCGGCTAAGATTTTTTAAAGTACTGTCTGTAGAGAATTTAGTTTCACTACACTTTTACTGCACCTTCGAGTCAGCTGCAGAATAGAGTCAGAATTTTCAATTCTTCAGCAAGTTTTGTCAAATTTACGGCGTGGACTCCATGCAACAGCTCTCACTGGGAATGTGCAAAATATAAGAACACGAAACTTTTTCATGTCTGGCGTACCTGGAAAGCACCTATCCGGCCACTTGAAATGTAGTTATTTTTGTCGGCACTTTCACTTTTGATGCAACTAGCTTGGTGCGCACAATTGTGCACCCGGCACCTCAAGGTGCTATACCTGTGCTCAAAACATGGTGCACAAGTGTTTCTGGTCCAATGAATCCTGAAGGAATCAATGTTTTGCAGGACATACCCGACATCAAGAAAAACAACAAACTTAGTTCGAGAAATGCAAGTGTCAGCAATGCTACTGCCGTAATTCCTCGACCTTGTGCTGCAGTTAAATATGGCTCTCCCAGAAATTTCGCAAATGTACATGTGTCTCCATTAGACTGAGGTTATGCCTCCGTGCTCGATTTTTAGAGCCTGCTGCCACTGCACACAACTTGCCCTGGGTGGCACAAAAACTGTCTTCCAATAATCTAAGGCCACATTTCCCACCATTGTGATTGTGCACTGAGACATCTGAAAAACCGAGCGCTACTTGCAACACTGAGTTTTTGGCAGTTCAGGACAAAAAGTCTGTTTCAGTGCCAAAAACTTCGGCGGGAAATTTTTACAGCAAAGCTGCCAGCCTCTAGTTGGTCAGTATTTTTCGTGGCGTGTTCACCCAAAACAGGGCAGCTGGAAAAGGGGTTTGTGTTTGACTTTCTGCGCAACAGAATTACGTTTTCTTGCAAATTTGAACTACAATCCGATGCTGTCATGTCTGCAGGTTGTATGCAAGTCGTACCTTTGCGACGAATTTCTGCTGTTGTTTAAGCTGAAATATAATATTCTAGGCAGCATAGCTGAAGGTGCACGTCTGAAGGATAGGCAGACTCTTGCGGATATTTTTCTAACAGGCTACAACATGAGTGTACTACTTGCTCATGCGCAAGTTCTCTTTGACTCGACGACCTTTGATGTTTTTGGTGGGAGCAAAAGCAGACTGGAACGCTTAGAAACAAGCAAGGAACTGTGAGCTTCATGCATTCCCATGCACCATGCTCACTTTCGACGACCTCGCCGCATATGGCATGCGACATGTAACATGTGACTTGATTATGTCACCATGCTGAAACTGTACATCAGATACATTGCATGGTTTCCACCAAACCTTTCTCCACACAGGAAATGGCTCTTTGCCAATCCCATAGTAACAATGTGGACATGACAGTGGGGGGAATTATGTGCCGTTTGTAGGAGCTTTCTGTACCTGCTGGTGGAACCAGACATGAAACACATCAGCATGTTGTCGTGAACTTCCATACCATGACATAAAATATGGCACCAGGAATAAGGTTTATCTCGGGAGACAAAAGAGAAGTGAGCCTACAAACCAAAGTGTACGTGCAATATCAACACTCAGGGACCTACACGTCGCAGGTAATTGTGTCTCCGTGAGCGCGGAACTAGGACTGGATGCAAAAGGCCTCGGCTGCCAGCCACGTGCAAGAGGACAATGAAAAGACACACAGTGAGAAACTACATTCAGCTACCAGCCCAAGCAGCAGTGCAAACCCCGGCAACCAGCCTACACATGTCAGCAGAGCCGCACTGCTCACTTGGCGCAAAGCTCGACCGCAGCCCCTTCACAGCCCTTAGGAACAAGAGACATCAAGCCCGGCTTTAGAGGAGGAGTTCCAAACTGAACAAGCATCTATAAATGTTGGTGTACGGGACCGTCCTGCAAAAGGCTTAGAAGCAGCACACCGGAATGGACAAGCACGATCATTCGAATGCGCCACTTTTCACAGAAACGATTGTGTGTTGGTGTTCTACATGGGGGCAAACATATTCGCTCGCTACCTGGTCGCGGTGAGTCAGCCTTCCTCGATTTGTTGCACACCCATCAGCGTGTTCTAGTGGTAATAATTAAACTGACTAGATTGGTGCAGGAAAGGTGCAATAACTGCCCTTGTGATTGTTTGCACTATTGTGATGTTGTTCCTTTGTCCCAAGAGTACGTTGGAGACTCCACAGGCCATGGCCACGTGTTTTGTAAACACAAATGCAAAGACAATGGTGCTAAAAGCTTCAAACAGATCCTCATAACTACCAGCCACTGTACCCCAGCAATGTTCCAAATAACCCATGCAGGAGGAGGCTGAGTTTCATTTCCTTCAATACCACATTATCAATACAAATTGTGTTGATACTGACATCAAGGTTATTGCAAATAAATGCAACCAGATTATATGGCACTAAGCTCAAGGCTTAGTGGCACAAGAAAACTGGAAAAGTTGTCAGTGTGAACTATGAATGACAACAGGTATAAATGCTCGTAACAAAAAAAAAAAAAAAAAGACCTAGCAAGTGTAATAGAGAAAAGGAAAGTGGCTGCACAAGATAAACATGTGAACAAAATGGCACAGACCTAAAAAGAAACAGCAATGTCATTCCTTAAAGAGACACTAAAGGCAAATACTAACTCGCCTTGGACTGTTTAAATATTATTCCAGAAACCTCACAACGCTCGTTTCGTGCCAAGAAAAGATTTAGTTTATGAGAAAACTGTATCTGAAGGGGCTGAATACCTCTATCGCAATCCAAGTCTCCCGCCACAAAAACCAGGAAGTGGTGATGTTGCATATGCCATCGCTGCCCTTCGCGGCCGTCGGTGAGTAAAACGGCGCCCAAGAGACGGTGTACGGCGTTTCCTGGCCATGGAGAAATCGAGCCACGACAGAGCGGTGGATTCGCTGCTGCAGCTGCTCTTGGTCAAGTGGCGTGAACGGTTCGAGCATCCCGTGACATCACATGGAAGTGGAATGCTCTGCTACTTGCAGTTTGTGTGAGTTTTGCAAGCCCAGAAAACCAGTGCAGCACTAAGTGATAATGAAACTACCAAAACCCAAAAGCGAAGTTGGCACAGAGTTGAGCGAAAACGAAATCTTTTGACCGCCGGCGTAGTTGTCAAGGGTAATGGATATCTCTTTTTTTCTTCTAAAAATGAAGTAGAACTGGACAAGTACAATTTTTTTTCATCCTATAATTCAATACAAATATGTTTTATAAGCAGTGGTTGAGTATTAGTGACAGAATTTAAATTAAAAGTGCCTTCGTCTTTGGGCAAGTAGTCAAATATTCCGGGGGGGTCTCTAATCGTGTCTTGCATTTTACTCAACTTCACGATTACGAAAGCTGTGTTCACGATAATGTTGTTACGGAAGGATACAGTCTGTCTATACTCCCAACATCCCCGTAACAATAGTGACACCTTAGAATTCCTCTAGCATTGATTGGTCTATCATTAGCTTGACTTAATATTTGCCTTTAGTGTCCCTTTCACCACAGCTAGTCACTGTGATTAACTGGAAAATTTTTCCATGAAGCCAGCAACATTTGCAGACTAAGTACCCATCACTGCTAATTAGTGCCTTTAGTACCCTGCATGAACAGAAATTGCTCTCGGAGCAACATGGGTACTTAGATGAACAGTACAAGCAGTCCTACAAAAAACTGCAGATCCCACACACTGTGGGAATTAATCATATGCAAAGCATTTTGCGGGTATCTGGCTTTCTAGCCTTCTTTGAGGTGCTGCAAAGTGATACCAGGTGGACTAATGCGTTTGTGTAAATTGGAGTGCTTGTGTGCATGGACTGTGAGCGCACATGCCTGTGACAACAGCAGCATGCCAATGACCACGCTGAAGATGATCGTATGGTGGCAAGGGCATGATTTCTACGCCAGGCATTCAGGAAAAGCTTACACAGCAATTGTTGCTTTTTGCATAGGCAGTGGATGACTGAAAATGAGAGAAACACAGACTGCGAAGTCCTCTGCGCCTACATGTTATGCAGTTGTGCGGCTATGTCATGAGGGGTATGTACGACGACAATGCCATGAGCACTCCAGTGAAGAAGTGTTAAAGCATGATTAACTTAGGCAATCGCGAAGTCAGTACAACATCACACACTTTTTAAGTAGTGTGCTAAAAGGTAAGTCCCGAGGAATGTGGGCCAGTCCTAGAGATAGTGTAGTCTAAGACAGTACCTCGAACCACAAGCTGTCACAAGGAAAGAAATCGAAGTGGCATGGGACGCACATACCAAGCACTTAAAAGAGCTGGCTTGCTTTGGAACAAGAGAAGTATGTGTGCGATCATGGCCTAATGGTTAAAGCAACTGGCTGCTGTGCTTGACGGCAGAGGTTCGCTTTCACCATTGGTCACACATTATTTCCTTTTTGCTAAAGTGAGGTGAGTCAGAAATATACCAATCTACCTAACTACCGCAAATTGCCAAGAATGAGGCAAAGATTGCTTCGCAATAATAGCTCCACTATCACAGTTATTCATCTACGTTCAACTGAAACAATTATTTGAACAGGGCCTGTACAGTGCAATGCTTATAATGTGCTCAAAAACAGATGCTGATGTCTTGTTGGGCAACGAAGCGCCATCAAAATTTGCAATAGTGTTTCCTGCATGTGCACTTGTAATTGCACTGTCATTGAACAGAAGGCACTATTGTACCACCTGTAAAGTTGGCACTGCTTTCCGACTGTCATCAGAAACAATGCACTGCGACTGAATGGTTAGCGGTTGAGAAAGAAATTGTAGAAACATTCACTTACACTTGTTGTGGGGCCAGAGTTAATTATGACATACACACCACAACTACTGTGTAATTTAGGCATATTGGTAGAGTTAATGATGGCTGAACAAAATTCTAGAAGACATTCTGTTGAACAGCCAACCAAGACCTATCAATCAGTCAAAGAATAGAAACGGGAACTGGTGAATTAGTGTCAACTTAAGGTTGCCTAGGGGCTTAATATAAGTCTGACGATCAGGAAGCAACTGGAAAATTTATTTGGACAGCGCCCTCCTGTTTACCATATATTGCAGATTTGGCCCTTCATGTTAAAATGCCAGCAATAGAATGCACTGGATAAATGCAAGGTTTGAAGAGCAGAGCACGATTTATGCGCCACACAAATTTATTCAGGTGCAGAATGCACCTCATGAAAGGATGACATGCATGCTTTAATTTCATTCTAGTGAAAAGCCATATGAAACAATAACATCTGTGCATATGACTAATGATTAACTGAGAACAAGCAGCTAAAAAAAAAAAGAACAAAGACAAGCAATATTATTTTCTTGTGACCCCATATTTGCCTTGCAGACAATTATTTACAACCAGTTGCTGCGTTACCTTCAACAACCCTGGTATTTGCTAACCTAACTGATGGGTTTAATTTTTACTGATTGGCGAAAAGCATGAGCAGGCCTGCTGATACCAGGAAGTGCAACAATAATTAGCATCCTGAAGCCACACAAAAAGGGCCCCAAGGTTGCCTTCTCTATGCAACATTTACCAAGACCTCAATAAAGTTGCTTTTGAGGGACTCTATGCAACATTTACCAAGACCTTAATGAAGTTGCTTCTGAGGGACCCATAGGAATGGGTCCATGTCAAGCTGGGAATCAAACTTTCAACCTTGTGAATAGCAATGGAATGCTACAACCACTGAAAAGCAGGGAATGATTCATGCACCAAGAACATGAATTCAGGTACGGAACACTAGGTGATGCGGGGATGACATACGTGCACTGTGGCAGGAACCACTAAGTGAAACATGATCTAGTAGGAATGACTTCCCTGCCAGGAGGCGAATCAGAAGAGTAGTACTAACTGATGAAAGACTGTCAAGCATGATCTGATACCAAGCAATGTGTTCCGCTGAAGTGGGGTCATGTCATATGACTAAGGAGATTTAGAAATGGCCAAGTGAAATTCTGCACAGGCTGTCTGTACTACTTAAGAGAAAGAAGGCCTTTGGGTTGTCATGTGCCTTGTGTCAGCCAATTCAAAGACCATCCATTGTCATGCATGGGGATTTCCAGCATGTCATTTGTGAGCTTGCAATGAGCACTTGGACAGTGTTTCATGTTGCAGTGAGCAGCTATAACAGCACCCAACTCCGACAAGCACACGAACTAACCGCACATGCTGAATTTATCTGAACCATCTTATATGCCGTCGAGCACGGCCATACGGTGTACCCAAAGAGTCGCGTTTATTACGCGAATATGTCTGTGCGCCCAACAACCCTTGCTGCAGTTTAGTAAAGGAACTTCCCACGGCCTGCACTGCAAAGCTGCCAGTGACAAACAGCCACGAACAGCAGTCACACGGATGGGCTTGCTCGGATCGGCGAAGCAACAGCACAGACTCCACAACGTCAAAGCACTCAACGCATTCCTCACTTTTCTTTCTGGCCGTCATCTTCGCTGCGAGCTGAACCCAGTATCCGCAGCCTCGCCTCGGCGTACTCGGCTTCCCGCTGTTGTAGGCTCTTGACAGGCTGCCGGTTGGGCGACTTCTCAGAACCGGTGCCGTTGACGCTCCCACCGGACCGGATCGCGTCTGGGGGCCGTTTTAGAATCTTCACCGCCGGCGTGTACTGCGTCCGAACACTGTCTTCCAGCAGAACACGCGGCATCACTGCCACTTCGCCGACACCAGCCCCGCCGACGCCGCTCGCTGGAGGATTCGCGTTGTTACTGAAGCGAGGGAAAAAAAAAAAAAAAAAGATGTGCAAAGAAATGAGATCGTCACGCGACGCAGCTAGGTAGGGCGGTCTGCCGAACCGAGCATACACTGACGGAGCATCGGAAGGCGTTTCAAGGAGGCCAAACGGATCGTGCTCGCGGACATAAAAAGAGAACGCTGCGACTTCGAAGCAGTGCGACTACCTCGCCGACGATTGTGGATTCAGACGAAACAAAATCGCAGCTGAGATAGCCTTATCGCGATGAAAAAAAGAAAAAGAGCCGTCCAAATAGATTAGTAAAATACACTACACTGCCTAAACTGCCCTGCGGGCCAGGCTCCACGGAAGAGAGTTTGGTAGGCTGGTTGATTGTCAGCACCAAATAAACTCTGTACACGTAAACTAGGCGCGTTTGCAAGCTGTTGCTTTCAAAAATAAAATCTCGGACAATCTATTAATACAAAAGGGTGCAAGAACGTTAGCTGGAACGAGTGCTAGCGCGATGGGAAGAAACGTCAAGTAAACTGACCTGTTTGCGGAGTTTGTTTTCACCTTTAACCTTTCCAACTTCTTCTCCAGCACCTGATTGGACATGACAGCGCACGTTAGTGATCCGAAAACACACACAAGGCACAAACGCGGGCACCAAACGCGCAGGCAGATCCAAAAGGAAATTTGTTTCTCTCCTGCGAGGAGAAAAAAAAGGGGTCCGAGCTCAAATGAATCAAAACAGGGAAAGCTCGGCTCAGTGGAGAAGAGTAAGCCTAACTTTAGGCCTATTGCCTTCATGCACTAAAAGCTCGTTCACTTCGAAGGCACGCAGAACGACGTGCGCTGCACTTGCTATTAACGTTAACGGGGCCGCGTACGCTAGGCGCACAGCGACCAGCGAGGGGACTTACGCCATTTTCCACCATATCCTCCCAGTCGTCGCAAATATCCTCCGAAATGTCGTCTGCCATAACCGCGAACAAATAAAAATAAAGCGACCGACGCGACGTCTGTGGCCCTTTTGCGGCAACCCCCGCACAAGTAGTTTCGTTCGCGTTGGGGTCGGTCGTCGGTAAAAATAGCAGCAGCCAGTCGCGTGCACCAGTTTGGCTAGCAGATCAATCCAGCTAGCCGTTGTGGGCAACAGGAAAACAGTCCGCTAATTCCATGTGGCTTCACTTTGGTTGCCATATTTGGATCGGCGGGGCGCCAGGGATTGCCTAATAATAAAACAGGGCTACAAAGATACACTTTCGCTTCGTTAGCCCGCACTACCCACTACACATGGCCGAAGCGCGCGCGGAATAGACTCGGGAAATGTCCGAGAAGTTTGCAGAATAACTTTTCCTTAGCTGTACGACCGGCGGCATTAATTCAAACGGTTCTGTACCCCATAGTGAAAAAAAAACAAAAAAAAAACGGCACTAAAACGAGGGATGCAACAGGAGAAGGGATAGAGGCATCGGCACTTCTCCAACCATTCTGTTCGGTTGTCTCCAATGCTGAAGCGCTTTTCACCATGCTTCCACATACTGATCATGCAATAACTTCTTACTCTGCACAACTCTACATTAGATTTTACAAACCCTGCTGCAGCCATTCCTCTGGGATGGTCCTCCATAAGGTGTACAGAAAAGCAGCCGCTGCTGCGGGATGTTGAAGCTGCACTGGGAGCAACCATTATGCTAATACACTTACCAGAGCAGGTAGTGGCAAGATTTGGCAAAGCAGACATTTCAGGGGGAGCGAGATCACTTTGTTAATACTTCCATGCAAATGGTGCATGCCAGTACTGCAACCACTGTGGCACGCAACGTTTCGAAAGAAAGGACAACTTTTGTAACATTTTTTTATTCCCCTTTTATAGATCAATATACCTCTTTAGAATATACAACGACTGGCACAAAAGACTGCATAGAAACTTGCCCCCAACTAGGACCCTCAACCCAAGCCACCACATTGGGAGGCGTCAGGGACATTCTTCGATACTCTTCTTGCTGTTATCACCATTCTGCACACAGCAACACATTGTGGTTCACTGCCCCCAAGAGAAATAGAAAGGTTTCAGACCGCCGCACTTAATCTCGCATTTTCTGCTAAAATGCTTGTGACTACACATTCCAAAGTTCTCCACAAAAATAAGTTTAAGAGGGTTAAAAGAATGGGACAAGGCGAGGGGGTATGACAAGTGCTAGGCCCAGCACAACTTGTACGACTTGATCGGAGTTGCAAACATTGCACACAATGTGAAGGAAACAAGTAAAAACAAAAGTTATCGAGACACTGGGCCCGAGCCTGAGCATGGCTCCAACATGCACTGCTGAACAAGCAAAAATTTGCCTCCCCTAAAGAAAAAAAAAGAACTAAGGTGAAGGCTTTTAAGAGAATGTGTATAGAGAGGGGACAAATTCTACCAGGCTTTTTCTTCTGTACAGTGGTGAACAAAAAGACTGCACAACAAAAATATGGGGTCTCAGGGGAACAACAGAGCTTACGTTTCCTCTTTTTCACCCAGAAAAACTTGAGCATCGCCTTACACAACTTGTGCTTGTTTGTGGAGGACACTCACACCATACAACAAAAGAAAGAAAAGAAGGAGAAGAAGAGACTAAAAAGAAAAACAACGGTTTATATGTTTTAGGTATACAAGCACACAAGTAGCTGTGGAAGGCTCGACAATTTTTGTAAAGAAAGCAGTTTTTTTTTGTACATGCTAAATTTCCAGCAACTGCACAAAGCAACAGGATAACTATTTAACAGTATACTGCTAATTGAGACAAAAAAACAAATGCAGTTCATCAAACAGTTGCATCACAAAAACAAAAACACAAAGATAATTGGTGGGGGGGAGGGGAGGCAACAAGGATTTTTCTTCACAATGTCTAAGACAGTAACTGCTCATTTTTGTTTTCTTTTGCCACAGCTAATGTACTAGAAGCCACCGGAAAGAACAACAAACCCTGCACAAAATAACCTTTGTGATAGTCAAAGTTGTTTGCAGCAGAGCTTGCTTTTTTTTGCGTGTCAGTGAAATCAAAATTAAGGTTCCTACCAGTAGAGTTCATGTGTGCAAGGTGCAGTGTAATGAAATTTAATCTGGAGCCCAGTGAAAAAAATTGAACTGGAAATAAAAAAACTAAATCAAGGCAAGACAGTAGTTCCATGTGTGAGGCCAGTGTAAATATATGAACTAAGGTTCCCTTTTCAAATGCAGGCTTTCACTTAAAAAAAATATAATGAACTAAATCCCCCCCCCCACACCCGAGCACTAGAGGGAAATGTTGATCTTTGTTTTGTCCGGCGATTTGAAGAAAGCACCCGTACAGATGTGCAATTATTAGAAAAGAAGAGAGTTTGTCAGCACCGGAAGCACAAACGTGGTTCAGTTTTTTGAAAAACAAAGCGCAACCACAGAAAACGCTACAGGAAAAATGTAACCACAGCAGTCACGTGAGAAGACGGCACCCTGCTCCACTTGCAACCATGCGTGTACACAACATGCGAACAGCACTCTCTCTCACAACAAACAAAGAAAGGAATTCCTGCCAGCGGTGGTGAGCAAACCAACAGTTCCTGAAAAGCTGCAAGGCGACATCAGAGGCAGCCGTTTGGATTTAATCCACAACCAAACAAGTCGAGAGCACGAAAAGCTGCAGCAGTGTCCAGGCCGGTTTAGTGAACAGCAGAGAAATTAAACAGTTTTTACCATGACGACACTGTCTGCCTTAGGCAGAAATGAGCGGGCATGGATTCAAGTAAACAAGGACAGAGGGTGTATTATGACAGAACAGGGAAAGAAGGGGGCTTGAAAACCAATGACTTACTTGTACTGGCAGCCAATTTTCTCCAAGAACACAACACAGCAATTTTGGCAGCTTAAATGGTAACTAAGTTTAAAAAAGAAACATCAGGGGTGGGGGCAAGGCAAGGCAAAAATGATAGGCCTACAATGTAGTAGCTACCTTTCACCACGAGTGCAAAGAAAAAAAAAAAAAAAAAAGGACCTGTCGCACACAACAATCACAGTTCAGGCACACATTTACATTACATTGCAACACACATACAAAGAGAACAAAGTAAGGAAAGACTTCGTGAAAGCTACAAGAGAAGGGCTTTCAGTCGAAGCAAGATGACTGCTGGATGACTGCTGTCCAGAAGGGCAGATTGTAGGCACTCGCTGCAATGCAGCCAACAGATGCAAAAAAAAACATGGGGGTAGGACCGGGATATAAAGGCAGGCACATCAGTTGAAAAAAAAAAAAAAAGAAAGATAGAGACACCTTTACAAAAACAAGGAGAAAAATGAGGAAAAAGAAAATCTTGGCTTCAAGGGACAGTTCTTTCATACGTCTGGTCCGGAGCGGCTCTCCTCCCATACCGTGCATGCAGCTAACAGTACAAGCAAGTGGCGAAAAAGGAAGACCCAATTTGTTTTTTCTCTTGCGACGCAGACAGAAACAACGGAGCAATGTGTTCTAAGGAAGGAAGGAATGGAGTGGAGTGGATTAAGGGGCCAGTGTCGTGGAAACGAAAAAGGGGGCAAAGAGAGCAGGGCAGGTAGAGTTGAGAGTTGCACTCCCGAGAGGAGGCTGGCTGCCACGAATGAAAAGAGGAGGAAGGCCCCACGGCTGTTTGCCTAGCGGCGCGAGGGCCCCCAGGGCACAGGCTTGGCCGGCACAGAGTCGAGAGGCGGTCCACCGCCGAACGAGGGGAACTCCTGCGTGCTCGTGGTGTCGGGCGCCCGCTGCTCCCAGGGCCCACCGCGCACAACGAATCCCTCGCTCGAGGGGGACGTCTCGGTCCATCCCTGAGAGTTGTTGCCGCCGCTGCCACCACCACCACCACCGCTGCCGCTGTTCTGGCTCTGGCGGGACATGTGGTGGTAGCTCTCTTGATCCACAATGTCTTCCAGCTAGAAGCGGTCAAAAGACAAGGAAGAAAAATAAGGAAATTAGGTGGAAGCAGCAACAAAGTTCACTACTAACTGTTTACTTGGAGCTCTTACCAGAATTACTACACCAAACTCTGGCACTGCGATCATTCAGCTACAATGGTACTACATATATGGATTTGTCTAACCTTTGTGCTTGTGGCATCATATGCTCTTGTGGATTGATTTATTATGCGTGATCTTATTAAACTACAACGCAATTAATTTTTCTAGTGAAGGGAACAGGTTTCTGCACACATGCATAGAAATTGCCGATTGTTGCACTTATATAATCAATATTTTCCTAAAAGTAATCAAATGTGCTATTTGCCGAATGACTCAAGAGTTTACAGGCATTTTATGGTATATGTAGTGCACAGGTTGGCAAGACCATGGGCCAAATAAACAAGCTTTTACTGTAATGCCTTAACAGTCTATTTTTCGTCAATGACAACATAACTGCAATGTTCCAACATGTTAAAGTAACCAAACTTGCTAATTGCATGTGCATATCATTCATTATTCAATGTTCGAATTATATTCAAACTTCAGTACTTGCACTCGATTCATGCTTAAATATTGATATTGACACACACCTAGACTAATTATTTCGTGCATGCTGCAACTGGATAGAATATCAAAACTCTTAGAATATAAAAACTCTTCACTGCACTAGCAGTCTACAGTCACAGCCTACATCAATGCCAGTGTTGTCACAAAATGGCGACAGAAAATATTTCTCTGTAGGCACGTGATCACAATGATCGGTTTTTAATCAAGAAAGCCTTCCACAGAAAAATTACACGCAGTAGCTCGTCGAAACGTAGCCACTATTCCCTTCATAATGCCTACAAAGCCGTTCAAGAAATAACGATTATCAGACACCGACATAGCCCATGGCATTAAGGTTCACATATTGTTATCTAGTGACCGTGACGGAAAGCTCAATTAGGAAGTCTGAGAATAACACACGGGAAGCAATAAAATTCTTGGATGCTTCTGGGCTTTGGTAATATTTGGTGACAATGTGCAGTGGCAAGCCCAGGTCTTGGATATGCAAACAATGTGACCACTCGCTGCACGCTTTTACTGACAGCCACTGGTGTTACCAACAATCTTGTTCGTAACGGGCGTGCCAGTTCGAAATGTGTTATCTACATTCTGAAGAAATGCACTGTTGCATGGTTCATGTGCGACAGCCAGTGCACGCTCAAGGATTGCCGCGTCATGATCGTTGCCCCCCTGCCGCATCGCATTTCATCTTCCCCAACATGGAACATGCTCGAAACTGTTGTGCATAATCTCGCTGCCTGTAGTACTGTCAGTACTGCATGCGCACATAAGGCCAGGCACACACTCGCATAGTGCTAACAGATCTGAAGTCTGTAGAACATGAGAGTGCGTTAGGCAAAGGCGACAACACACAGACAGGCGTTCCGACTCCTATCATGTGCCATCTGTCTGTGATCGGCATAAACCATTGGTGATGTGGTGCTTGCAAATGCAGGAGATATCTCATATTGAATTTAGTTTATTTAGCTAATTTAGTTAATTTATTAGGTATTAACTATTAGCTAATATTTAATTTAGTTATTTAGCTTAGAATTTAGCCCCAATTTGCATATATTAGAAACAACCATACTTCAAGATAAATTTCAGCGGTACCGTGAGATTCATCATATAGACATTTCACTGTATCTGCAAACTGTCCATAAAAACATCACTTGTATACAGTAAAACCTCATTAAACCGTACCCGTTTAAACAGTAGTTGTGTTTTAAAACTAGCATCAGACTCGGTGGCCATAGAACATAATGAGTTTTGTATACGCACAAACCATACCAGCTTATTGCATACGTATCAGGTAACACATAGTGTTTCCACTTCACATCGCAAAATTGTAGCAGTGCGTCGGTCCAGCAGAACGAGCCTCAGAGATCGGAACAGCCTCCAAGCGCAAACACCGAGGGCTCTTGGAAGGGTGAAGCCACATCAACAACAATATCATTTCGGGAGTCTGAGAGTGTTGTGGCTTCGTGCAAGCTAAGACAAAAACCGGGTGCTCAGCATAGAAGTTGGTGCTGACACGTGAGAAGGATCTACCGTTGACTACGGTGTGTGGCATTTGAAATGCGAAGGAGGAATTGCTCGGCAGTGCTGCTGAGACCTCAAAAATACGTCAACTACAAGGTTAAATTTTTCGAGGTTCGACTTTTTGCCATTGTTGCTTTTGTTATTTCCAAAGTGTTGCATCATGACAATTATGAGGACGATACGACAAGCGGAAGTATGGGTGATTCAGGCCTAACAGTGGCAGATGCTGCGCATTACGTGAGCGTCATGTGGGCGTTCGCCGATAAGTGGGGGCGAGCGGAAAAGCTGGCCAGTAGCTTAAGTCAGTTTGAGGCCGCCAATGTTGCTGCTAGCCCGCCGCGGCATCAAACAAAAATAACAGACTTTTGTCTCGCGAAGTGAATAAATACTGCCTGTTTTCTGCCCCTTCATCGTACTCTCGCAGTTCCATTTTTGACAGGTAAATGTGCTACCTCACGCTATTTCGGTTAAGCAGTGCCACCGTTTAGTACATACTTTTTTCAAGCTCCGGCCAACTACGGTTTAACAAGGTTTCACTGTATTTCTTAGATACTTGTTACAAGATTAATGCACTATTTGATTTCCGTTTTGCTGGATGTAATAACTTGCAGTGTCGTGCGAGGTTCATTATTATTTTGGACCATCTGGGGCGATTAGATTTTGGTGTACATGTGAGCGCACAAGGTTACTTCTTTCTGTGACTCACTGTAATGCGGATGTGGCCAAGTATTGAACCATCATCTTTGTATTCAGCAGCAGAATTCCGTACCCACAGTGCCTCTGTGGTGACTATTCGAATTAAACCGCAGTGGCCGAGAACCAAACCTGCAACTATATGCTCAAGCAGCAGAAAGCTAGCGCCACGCTGCTTACAGCGCAAAGTATTGCTGGACACAGATACTACAGCACAGAGTAATTGTTACACAAGTTGCCGGAGTCGCAAATATCTACACTGTAAGTGGTACCACACTACAACCAAAACAACATTCTTAAAAGGCTGTGCACGTGCAAAACACTCAGACCAAGTAGTAGCTGCATGTGTCCGGGAGTTGAAGCGTACGACCGGGACGTGCAAGTTGCACTTTGTTGGTGAGGTATTTCCTCTGCTTTTCAAGTGCAGTGCAGCTCCTGTGAAGCCTTTTGTTGACTTTGCACCAAACCGCAACTTTGTCCGCCAACTCCCCACGAGACAGCGCTAGTTAGTCCTAGCCAACGGGGGTGTCACGCGGCATGCCATCAAAGAAAGCTTGCCCTTGATATATGCTTGTACCTGTAGACGAATACACTGAGAACTGGTGCGAGACGACGGCCACAGGCTGTGCACTGATGGTAGTGCACGTGAAGTGGGGCCTTGTGATCAAGCAGCAATTACGTGAACACAAATATGCACGTACTGGTAGGGTGATGAAAGCTTGCGTGTGGACAACATTCTGAACCAATCAATTTGCCAAACACTGTTTAAAATGACAGCATCACAGAGCTAAGGATGGTCATACGTATATATGCACTTCACAATGACCTGCATCTTGATGGGTGAACGTGAAACTGTGGAACTCAATTTCCCTGGTGCAGGCACTGAGCAACCCTCGAAATTAAAGCCAAGGTTCAGATGCGATGCAGTCGTTATGTTTTTTCTGACTAATGCACACATAGTGTACAAGTTTGAGAGGTCCTGAACTACTGGTATGATCAGCTTCTGAGGCGTTAATACACCTGCGGGGCTTGCGCAGACACTGCAGATGCACATAAGTGGGGTTTTAACGGCTCTTGTACATGTGTTGTGGGGACACTCGACCAATGTGTCCACTGATGTTTTCCCCGGCATAGTTCTCGCGTCTCCTGTAATCCAGCTTCTCCACATAGCTAAGCACTGGCGGCAGTCAGTGTGGGTGCAGCATATTATGAGAGATGGCACGAGTATTGCGCTGTTAATGTCACCTAGCGGAAGGGTTACTGGGGCGCGAAAGGGAGTAGGATCTTCCTCAATGACTTGGGGTTTGTGAGCGGTGCGGATTTTTCTCTTGCTCGCCCACCATTCCCAGGATTGTCTTGCAGAAGGCTTGGGTGCAGGACACCGGAATGGACGAACACGATGGTTCGAGCATGGGAGCGAACATATTTGCTCGCTATCTGGTGACGGTGAATCGGACTTCCTTGATTTGTCACACATCCATGTTCAATGGGTTGTGATTTGGCTAGCAGGCATTATTGTACGAAAGGTGCAATAACTGCCTTTGTGTTGTTTGCACTACAGTCAATGTCCGATTTTTCGGACTCTCTAGGGGCCGCAAAAACGTACAAAATCTCGGGCCGTCCGAAAAAATGAATGCATGCTTTTTACTGCACCCAAGGGCTCAAATCGCCACAGGCACGTCCGAAAAAGCTCTGAAGGTCTGCCAGTACACTTATGAGGCATATCAGTGCTCGTACTGTGATAAGAAAAGGCGGGTGCATGTGTAAATTAAGGAATGCATACAGTGTGCCGTGACAATTGCCCCTCCCCACTCTCGGTATGCTTCACAGCATAACACAGGTGTACTGAGGCGAAGCGGACTTTCGGGTACCAGCATTATGCGATGCGCTGTGCTTTCCGAGCTCTGAAGACATTGGCAAGGATTCCAAAGGCAAAGTCAGCGCTATTGCTTACAGTGGCGAATTGTTCCAATAAAAAACACGGCACCGAACAACAAGAAACTCGATAGTGAACGTTGAAACAGCTAGAACCAGTGTTGCCGTGATAGTGGCTACGGCTGCCAGCAAATCTGCGTGCTAGAGCACCGGTTTGAGGCGGAGAGATAAAATGGCGGCGGCGGCGGCGGTGGCGGCTTCGATTAATGCCGTTCGGGACCTGCCGTCACGGCAAAATGTCCGGGAAAACAGACGGCGAAACGTTTATGCGTCCAAAATGTCAAACGTTCTTACTAGGGGTGTGTGAATATTGAAAAATTTCGACTATTTTCAATTTCTTTTTCAACTGCGAGGCTTTTCCTTTGAGGAAACTGTATGGGTTTCCTTTGTAGCAATTGCTACGATTGGGTGGATGTCTCATTTCCCCTTAATTATTTATATTTTTAATATTTGTATTTGATACGAAAACTAGTTATTCGACAATTTTCTCATTTCGATTGGATACGCATACTCGAAACAAATAGAACATATTGCTGGCTGCGCAGGAGCTAACATGGTTATTAGCGTTCATTTCTATCTAATCTAAGAAAGCGTGTCAGATTTTGTGCTGAATGTTTCGATAATTTCATGCTGCTGGCAAAATTTCCCATGGAAAACACGCTTAGCCACAGCACGCCTATGACTTGCAGAAAAGCCAGCCCCTCGTAGCGAGGGGCACGGGTTTGCAAACAGTGAGGGTCCACTTTTTTGCATTTGCAGGTTGCACACCCAATACTGAGCTTATTGCTTGATAGTAAATGTGATGAGTGACGGCTGGTACAAGGTCAAATGCCTCCGAGTTTACGGTAAGCTGATGCGGTATAATAACGCATAGGCTGGCAAGAACAGGCTAGCGGAAATTACTCAATTTTCCAAAGCCAAATACGGTCTAACCCACTTGCAACGATACCGCTTTTAACAATATATCAGTTATAACAAATGAGAAGCTGCTCCTCTGTCACGAAGTAGTTAAACGAGTGAACACAATCAGCAGCCGGATGAAGGAAGCTGGTCGGGAGGGGCTTCCCTGCCATCCCCCCACGCTTACTTTTTCAAGCAACCCGGTAATAACAATTATCGGTTATAATTTTCGTAGCACTTATATACTCTTACAAGTGGGTTTGACTGTACACTATCTTTTAGTATAATGGCTTATTAAATTTTTTTACCAATGACAATGTGATCGCAATGTTCCAACATATTGAAATAGACCGCTTTGTTAATAAATGCATGTGCATATCATTATTCAACATTCGACTTGATATTGGATGCTAAATATTCGTACTCGATTTGTATTCGAAAATTTTGATATTCGTACACCCCTAGTTCTTACACAATGACTATGGGGTATATGGCGGCATCACAAAGGCAACCGAACTATCAGGCATGTCCGAAAAATAGGTTGTTTACTGTACTGGATTGTTGTTCCTTTGCCCCAAGAGTGTGTTTGAGACCCCACAGTGTGCTGCGTCTGCTAGGCTACTGCTTTGCACCTGTACGTCTGCACCAAGTCGGCACCAGAGGGTCCAGCAATATACTGAACCAGCACTGCACCTTTCCTGTATGCTTTGAACCAAATGGTATGTTTCAGTGGGCACCATTGCTGCACTACTGAAACGAATGGCAGGATGCAGCACTTTGTGAAATGGTACAGGAGGTGCAAGTGAGAACGTACCTTATGCGCGTGCTATGTGTACACATCCAGTTCTGTGGGAAGTTAAACGGGAGTCAAAAAAGACTGCGTTATATCCAGTCCCACACAACAAGCGGTTACGCTGTATGTGGTCGGAGTTGCGGTACAACGATACTCACGTGTTCGTCCTCGAACTGCTTCAGGTAGTCGAGGGCATCCTCGACGTTTTCCTCCGCACCTGTCACCTGCACCAGGTCCTTGTTGGGGTCCTCGGGCCGTGGGAACTTTATCTCCACTTTGTGTTGCTCCATCACGCGCCGGATGTTGCGCCCTTTGGCCCCAATCAGCCGGGAGTGCACTCGGTGATCTATCTCTATCTCCTTTGTCACCATGTCCTCCTGAGAAAAAAAAAATTTATGAAATTGGTGAGGTGGGGGAGGGAAATGAGTAAACTTTTCTGGAAGGCCATATAGCAAGCCACTTTTTCTGGATTGTGCGATTGCCAGATACTGCCCCATTATTTGATCCAAGATTTCCGTAAATGACAAAGTGGCGACTGTAAGAGGTGCACACTTATTGTTACGGCTGATTTTTTATTACTTTCGCTGACAATCACCAGTTTTATTTTATTTCTTCATGTTGCCAAAAACTTGCTGCTAGAAGAAAATTCTCTTTCCAAACACCAAAATGGAGAAACAAGCTGCTAGCAAAACTAGTTTAAACTTGTGCCACGATGAGCCAGCACAGCTTTAAATCTACCTAGATTGTGCATATTTACTGCTATGGTCCATGTTTTTCTACACTTTCCCAGACAACTGCAAGTTTTGACTGTTTTTTCTAGTCACTGACACTTTGTTAGGCACAAATGCAACTGCGTGGGTGTTCCAATCAGATTCCATACAGAACATTCGACTTAATATTCAAGCACAATTCAAGGAAAACACAGGGAAGGCGGAGCCGTTTCAACCAGTAGAACTTACGAGCAATAAAAACAGTGCTAAACGACGGGACGAGCGAAGGGACACAGACAGAGTTGTCTATGTCCCTTCGCTCGTCCAGTCGTTTAGCGCTGTTTTTATTGCTCGTAATCATGAACCAACCAGCCCAAATGCGTACTCTTTTGCAGTAGAACTTGTCTTTGTCAAGGTGCCATATGCTTTCCTCAGCACAGTATATAAGGTGGGCTTCATCTAAAGGGGAGATGGGGTAAGGCGTGTGGGCAAGGCAACAAACGAAGGTGTGTTAGCGGCGACGGCACACAATTCAAAATAAAGGGGTGCTATTCAACGTCGGTAAGGGAATGCGCGATAGCGCCCGTGTATCAGCAGACCGCGTGTTTTTTCTTGCAAGGGGCCTGTACGACGACAGTGGAGTGGGGAGGATTATCTGCTCCGCTGGAGGTCAGTGAGCTCTCGTCTCTCTGAAAGAGGGAATCAAAGAAGCGGCGAGAAAAGGTGCTCGTGGAAAAAAAAAAAAAATGAATATTTACTCAAATGGATTTAGTATATAGATAAAAACACATGGTCAGCTGAAACACGGCGCTACCGCACATTCCCTCACTGACGTTAAATAGCACCCTTCTATTTTCAACTGTACACCCTCGCCATCCACTGTGGTTGCTCAGTGGCTATGGTGTTGGGCTGCTGAGCACAAGGTCGCGGGATCAAATCCCGGTCACGGCAGCCGCATATTGATGGGGGCGAAATGCGAAAACACCCGTGTACTTCGATTTAGGTGCACGTTAAAGAACACCAGGTGGTCGGAATTTCCGGAGACCTCCACTACAGCGTGCCTCATAATCAGAAAGTGGTTTTGGCACGTAAAACCCCATAAATTTTACGCCCCCGCCAGTAACACACCCTCAGTCGTTGCCTCGCCCACCCGCCTTAGCCCCTCCTTTCCCCTTTAAAAGAAGCCTACCTACACATACTGTGCCGAGGAAGGCGTATATCGCCTTGAAAAATACAAGTCCACTTGTCGAAACGCTGGCACCTGCTTTTACCTTGTTCTCGTTTTGCTCACGGACAATTTAAAGATATTAAGGATGCCAAAGACCCAAATTCAAGGAGGGGGAAAAGGGGGCAAGCAAACTTTATCCGTGCATATACACTGAAAAACAGTAGAATCTCCTTGGCTGCAATTTCTTGCAGCTGAGCAACTGCAGAGTTTGACGCAAGTCTCAACTTCTTTAGAAAACTTTTGAAAGTTGACTTTCCCACTGTAATGTCACGCGCCTTCTAGCATGATGGTTAGCAGTGTCCAGCTTCAGCCAACATTGCATTAAAGTGAAATGGCTGAAATTACATTTTCATCAGGCAATGCTAGAGCTTAGGGCTGGAAAATGGAGCCATGGTGGCTGCGCTGTGAACGAACTATCGATACACACACACACGCACACACACACACACACAAAAAGCAATCAGACTTCGTCGCTTCATTTGGCTTCATTTAGGTTGACAATGGAAGGGTAATTTAAACAAGCCTGTGATTGGTGGATGTGGACATGCCACATTGCATCACTTAGCAACAATGAAAAGAACCTATCTAGGGACTTTCCCAATAGACAGTGCGCATGGCACATTCTTCATGTGCAGTTATGTTGAAGGTTCAAAAAAGTCACCTCCACCTTAGTTCTCAAGGAATTCAAGGAGCACATTTATTCTGAACGAGTTTTAAGGGCCCATGAATCTCTTCTTCCACATTCAAGGGTTTCCCAGGATTTCCAAGGAGGTGTACGAACCCTGGTGTTCCAATGAATATAGTAGCATGGGACCGTTTCATTGAAAAGTCACACACAACATGCCCGCGCAGAGCAAATTCTGACAACACACATTTACGCATCAACGTATACTCACCCACTCCTTCACAATGCGCAGAATCTCGTCACGAGCAGTACAGGCATTGTTCTCGTAGCCGATGATGGTGATGATGTTTTCGCCCTTCTCGGGGAACTGCACTTGTACATTATGGTCTTTGCGGATCTTAGTGACGACTGCACCCCGCCAGCCTATTATCTTGGGGTGGTACTTGGGGTCCACCTCGACTTCCAGGTGGAAGCTGCGCAGCTTCTGCACAACCAAGGAAATGCAGCCGCACAGTTAAAACACACAAAGAAATATAAAGAAGGCAAAAGAAAAGCAAAGAAAGTATAAAAGAAAAATGAAGTTGCAGTTTCACCCAAAAGGCGAAGCATCAATTGCGATAGCAAATTAATCGACAGCTATACAAAGTAAGGATAGTGGTTTTATCGGCCGTACAAATTTTTCAGCACAGGCACACCAATTAACAGGCATGGTGTCACGTGTGTGCGAGCAAACAGACTTAATGACCGTGGAAACTCGTCAAAATGTTGGCGTGACGAAACAAGGCAGCAGCATCGAGCAAAGTGACATTGATGCTGTCTATTGCTTCAATGCAATGTGTGTGCCGTGAACATACACCACGCACAAAGCAACGAACCACTGACGCAGTCAGACTGCCCCCAATGCAGGTCGCTCTCAAGATACGACCGTGCGACCGTGCATAGTCACCACATGCGCAGCTGCAGCTGGAGCAGAACGCCTCTCCCCTCTCTCCCCTCCCCCAGTGCCTTGCAACGTTTTGTCCTTCACGTGGGTGAGATTGAGCCACGAGTGTCAGCACCTTTCGCATGCCTCCACTCGCACATACAGCGTAGGGCGCATGGTGACAGTGTTATCACACTTGGACTTTATACAGAACCTGATGACGAGGGTGAAGTGCGTTTGGAGTGTCCATGTATTTGCTATCACACTAGATGCCACAGTTTCCTCTGACAGGCGAAGCACTGATTGCAATATTGAATTATTAGATAGCTATACCGAGTAAGGTTAGTCATTTTATCAGCTGCATAAGCTGCTCTAGACATTTGCTTACTAACTAAATTAACAAGCACATTGTGACGCACACAAAGGCAAACACGAACATACCACAGACACTCGCTGTCATTCTGACAGTGCTGGCGTGATGAAGAGCGGCAGCAGCGAATTCCCCTTTGTGCTGCTTCTTGCTTCAATGCGAACTAGGTGTGAGAGTGCACAAAGTCAGCGCACACGAAGTCATTGGCTGTATCCAGCCAGCTACCCTTCAAACCCAGCGCCGCTTGCATCCAAGCTGTAAGATTAGCTGCGCTCGGCCGCAGCAGCGTGATTATAGGAGGAGGTGCACGCTAACCTAGAAGAAATAAAGCTCTGTGGCTATCTGAATCTCCAATCTCTCGTGTTTACACCAATACCAAGATGGTGGCAATGCGTCAACGGAAAACAGTGCTCGCGCGATCAGCAGTGCGATAGCACCTCCCAAGGCACAATTTCCTTGCCAACTTCAAGGACAACACACTAAAAAAGCGCAATTTTCTCATACTCTACTTCATATACTTCATACTCTACTTTGCCATAAGAAGAAAGGCCTCAAGATTGTGAAAAAAAGAATTAAGACGAAAATTTTCACCAAGTCAGCTACAGTCGACTCTCGTTACAACGGACCCAGATAATCCGACAAAAAACCCGGCCCCAGTTCCCCAGCCACCAAGTTCCTTAACCCGGCCGCCCGGCCGCCCCAGTTCCTTAACATTTGTCGCGATGTCTGAAGCTTTATTGCGAAGAGTGACAAACGTCCAAAATAAAAAAACTAAAAAAAAAATAAAGAAAAGTCACAGTTTTACTTGAAAGGCGATGCATCGATTGCGATAGCAAATTAAGCAAGATGAGTGCGGCAGCAGCAGCAGCGAGTGAATTGACCTTCATGCTGTCTCTTGCTTTAACGCAAGCTAAACGTCGAAAGCACAGCACATACAAAGCTGCCGGCACTCGGCGCACCTTGTCCACATCGCAGAGGGCTTTGAAGACGAGGCCTGCACGGGCTCGCACTTTGTCCACATCGCAGATCACTTTCAAGCTACGGCACCCACATGGCCACGATGTTAAACGGACACTAAAGGCAAACATTAAGTCAAGCTGAAGTGATAGTTTAGTGCTCGAGAATTTCTAAGACATCAATATTATAGTGAACAGAGCCTTAATAATGGAGAAATTGAGGAAAATGCGGGACATGATTAGAGACTCCCCCGGGACATTCAAGCACTTGCCCGATGACGAAAGCACTCCTGAGTTAAATTCTGTCACTAGTACTCCACCAATCATTGCAAAAAACATCCTTGTATTGTATTATAAAACTAACTAAAATGCTACTTGTTCTGTTCTATTTCATTTACCCTTGATAACGACGTGGGCGGCTGAAAGGTTTTGTTTTCGCACGACTTTGTGCCGGCCACGCTTTTGCATTTTAGTGTGCATAGTGCTGCACTTGATTTACTGGCTCGCGAAACTCGCACAAACTGCAAGTAGCAGAGAATTCAACTTCCATGTGATGTCGCGGGATGCCCGAATGGCCTAAGCTCCTTGACCGAAAAGCAGCTTCAGTGGCAAATCCACTTCTCCTGGCTCTGTCCTGCCGTCTTTCAGGCGCCATTTTGGCAGCAAAGGGTGGTGATGGCGTATGCAACGTCACCACTCGCCCTATTGCGTGGCGGGAGATTTCAATTTCGAAAAAGGTATTTGGACCCATCAGATGCAATTTTCTCGCAAACTAAGACTTTTCTTGGCACAATACAAGTGTTGCGAGGTTTCTGGAATGGCATTTAAATAATCCATGTCGAATTATCCCCCTGTCAAGCGTACAAGTTACCGTACTTACTCGAATCTAACACGCACCTTTTTCCCAATAAAACGGGTCCAAAAATAGCCTGCGCGTTAAAATCTAGTCCGACCCTAACTCTGTGTTATCATAGTGCCATTGACTTCAATATGGCCACCTCGCATGCGCTTCGAGCCTAGCTGCCATAGCTTTAGGTGTGCTGTAGTACGTGTGCTTAGGTTAGTGCACTCCCCCCCCCCCCCCCACCTGTATTCCCAGTCTTCCCGTTTTTCGTATTTGCTCGATCAGCATGGAAGCACCTACTGCAAAGACATGTATATCACGATGCCACAACTAAAAGGAAAGTGATCACGTGTGTAGAGACGGACGAAAATCGGGCCACATCACGGGTGTTCGGAGTTCCCGAAACTGGGGTGCGGGACTGGCGCAAAAAGGAGAATCTTTCTACTCCGGCAGCTGCAACATATGGCGTGGCCACGAAGCCCCCATCTTGAAAGTGATCTGCGATGTAGACAAGAGTCTATGCTTCTAGGCGCACTGCGCTGTGTTCTCGTCGTTTAGTGCGTGTTGAAGCGAGAGTCTGCACAAAGGTCAATTCGCTCGCTCCTGCTACCGCACTTTCCCACTCCAGCGTTTTGATATTTTCCGGGGTCATTGCGTGAGATGCGTTCATGCTTGCTTGTGCGTGGTGATAGAACTGCTGTGCGCCAATAAAACTGCTATCCTTTCTCTTCATATAGCTGTCTACTAATTTGCTATCTTAATCGATGCTTCGCCTTCAGGCAAAACTGCAACTTTTTTTATTTATCGCAACTTTAGTGTATTGGGAGTAAATCTGTTTTTCCAAATGAGAGAAAGTTGTATTCCTGTATGAAAGAATGACGTGAGAATTATTGTAAAAGACTTTTTCCTTTTTTAGGTCGCGGCAAATGGGTCCACATTAAAATCGAGGGGGGCTTTTTTCCCCCCCTTCTTTTAGTTGTGGAAAACAGGTGCGCATTACAATTGAGGGTGCATTAGAATCGAGTAAATACAGTAAGTGCACTTACGGAGAGTGCCACTGTTTTAAAGGGCCCCTCACCAGGTCTGGCCATTTTGAGCTGACAAGCGCAAAGCATACAATGTGCGCTAACGATCCCGTTTGCAAAGTATTACATCGCTATGTACCACAGAAAGGTCTGAAATTTCAATCTAAATGCCGTTTTCGCTTTCCCTCACGGTGATCTAAACATCGCAAGCAGAGTGCACTCTGGTCAGAGTGCGTTCACAGAACGCATTTTGCTGGCCAAGTGCATAGCCTCGCCGCCAGCGGTTTCAAAACAAAATGTAACGCATAGAAAAAGGACATGAAAGCTCATTTAGCTGTTGAACAGCTTTTAACAAAATAATAAGAACAGAATTTCCTGATATTCTGTTCTAGCAGGATCAAAACCACTTCGGTGCACACCACCATCTTCTGGATTGGCTAGGCATTTGCCTTGGCCGGCATTGACTTGCAACACTCTAATAAAAATATTTTTTGTTTTTTTGTTGAGTAAACACAGAATAAGATCGTGCTTTAATTACAACAAAACTAAAGCAATCACTTTTTAGAAGGTTTCTTTATTTCAATCTACATATTCACAAACTCGATTTTGGTCTGTCCCCCCCCCCCCTTTTTTTTACTGCGAGTGTGCTCTGTTTCCCTGTTTAGCACCGTGTAGCCTTCAGTGTCACTCAAGGTCCCGAAGTGCACTTCCCGTAAGTGCACCTGACTCGCCCGCATGACAGGGGTATTAGTATTTGCATTTAGTGTCCCTTTAACAGCAGCCACCAGAGTAGAACCCCCCTCTTCTTTCCCTCAACTCCCCTCCATGCCTCGCTCCCAAAATACTGAGTGCTCCCACCCTGCTTTCCTCCCTCCCTTGTGCACAACATATTGAGCCGCGATTGTCGGCCGATCCTCGCAAGTCAGTTGCCAGCCCGTGTCAACATGGCAAAAGTGCTTTATATGCCCGATTTTGACAAAAATTACTGCTAATTTCATCCACTGTAGCCGATAGTTTGTTGCAGCACGGTGCGTTAAAAGCGAACTTCGTTGCATTAATAAAATAGGTAGAACAAACTGAGGCAGAAATATGGTCCGTTACATCCGAAAGTGTTGCATGTGGGTCCATTGTAACGAGCGTCGACTACAGTAAAACCTCGTTAATTCGAAATTTTGGATAATTCAAAGTAGCTGCCGCAGTCTGACCAACAATGTATTGAAAGCAATATGTAACACATCCCGCTAATTCATACTGAAATCTGCGCTGCCACCGATAATTTGAACCCTGAGCCATTGTGGATGGGGGAGAGTTAGCGCGCGGGAGCACGCTGGCAATGCTGGCGTCGTCGCGCAGCTTTGCTTTTTTCATCAGTGGCAAGGACATCAGCACCATCGCCGCATGCCGTGTTCTTTGTGTTTCGAGCGAAAGTGTGCGAGGGTGAGCTGGCAAACGCGGCTCAATCTCGCGTGCGCAAGCGAGGAAGGTACGGCGAAGCACGCCCTCTCCTGTCGCACGCGAGGTATGGCGTTGAGGCGAGGGAGCAATTAAGGGACGTTGTCCTCCAGCGGCTGCAGCTTACAGCGTGTCCATGCGGACGCTGTATCTTGAAACCGATCTGTGATGGAGCCAAGGTAGGCACCCACGTGGGCCTCATCGTTAAAGCGATCTGCAATGTTTGCAGAGCGCGCGTAGTGCCGGTAGCTTCGTAAGCAATGTGCTTTCAACGGTTCGTTCGCGTTGAAGCGAGAGCTGTACGAAGGTCAATTCGCACGCTGCTACTGCTGCGCTTCCTTACTCCAGTGTTTTTCAGCGAGTTGCCGCGGACATCGAGCTAGATGTGTTCATGCTTACCTGTGCGCAGTGACACCGTGCTTGTTAATTTAGTAAGCGAATGTTTACAAGTTTATACGGCCGATAAAGCAACTATCCTTACTTCGTATAGCTATCTATTAATTTCCATCGCAACCGATGCTTTGCTTTTCGGGCAAAACCGCAACATTGTTTTTTTTCTTCGCACCAGTCAGCGCGACGAATACGAGGATAGAGCAAGAGCCAGCTCGACGACAGGCACATCAGACAGCGTAGGCCGCATCCAGTTACATTGGCTGCGCCAGTGCGTCGAATTATAGAAGATGTTCACGCGAACGTGACATAGCATGTGCGCGCGAATGCTCACGTCACATCGGACTACATACGCGATTTTTTTCTCCGACTTTCATTCGTCCAAATTTTGCGTCATTTGAATTTTCGTAGCATCCATGTGGAATTCAAATCAACGAGCTTTTACTGTGTTTCATTGCTGCATCCCCCCTCAGTTTCCAGATTTTCTTATGTTCTAGGGCGATAGAAATTTTCGCATAGTTCTGAGAGCTTTGTATCATCAAGATTCTAGTGTATCTAGCTATGTACCTAAAGGAATACTTTGGGTAGTTTTACTGTTCTATTGTTTCTGGAAGCAATGGTAATATATGGTAATCTATTTTTTATGCACTTTGGAACTAATTAGACAATTATAAAAATAATCGGCACAGAAGCTGAACAAGACTGTGCAGTTTAATTTGGCAAGGATGGTTTAAAGAAACACAAGGAAAATACTGTGGGGATGCGCAACTCTCGCACGTCTCCCGATATGTTTTTCCCACATGGCGAGTCTTCTGTAATCCGGCTTCGCCGCGTGGCCTGCGTGATGCCCGCGGCGGTCGATGTGGTTGGGGCGCAGTGCGAGAGATGGCGCGAGTGTTGCGCTGCTAACGCCGCCTCACGGCAAGGTTACTTGGGGGCGCAGGGGAGAACAGGCTGTCTGTTTCCCGGCAGATCGGCGAACAGCGTGGACGTCCCGCGCGCGCGCCGACCCATGCTTCTGCGAGACCGCCTCGCGTTTCTGCCTTCGAACGCGCCACGGTTCGCGTGACAGTACGCGCGAACGACCAGGCGTTGGGATCCAGCATGGGGCGAACATATTTGCTCGCTATCCGGTCGCGGTGAGTCTGACTTCTAGATTTGTCGCGCGCCTATTGGCATATTTTGTGGATAGCAACTCGGCTAGCAGGCATTGATCTATGAAAGGTGCAACAAATGCCCTTGTGACTGTTTGCACTACTGTGTTGTCGTTCCTTTGTCCCAAGAGCACGGAGGAGAGCCCACAACACAAGCAGCCATTCCTCACCCTGTCCTCTTCCTCCTCGAGGATCTGGTTGACACGCTCAAGCAGGGCTTCCTTGGCAGAGGCCACATTGTCAGCCAGGCCAGAGATCACCAGGGTGTCACTCTCGTCGGCCTGTGGGGGCACCGTGATGTTCACGTCGTGGTCCTCCATGAGCCGTCGCACCCCAGCCCCCTTCTGGCCAATGATGAAGCGGTGCAGCTTGAACGGAACCTCCACCTGCACACAATGCGACCAGAGGGTCAGCTCAAGGGAAACAACTACACAGTGGGCCAGACAAAAAAATTTAATTGTAGTAAGTCTTTCCCAAAGTTTGAAGCAGTGAATGAAAGCAACAGCTAGAACCACTGAAGGACCAACTCTTTCTTCCTCAGCCCTAGTCCCGTTTGACCATGAGGTAGGCTCGGCTGGATCACATTCTCCCATTGGTCGCTGGCCTGAGCTTTGGTCTGGTTGTGGTCTGTGACGCTAAGGTCAATGTGCAACATGATGGCCCAGAACAGTTTCGTATGAACTTTGAGGCACTTGTCAGGCACTTCCTAGACTGTAGACCATGTGTGTGTGTGAGCGAGTCAACATCAGATCCAAATACATGACTGCACCATCAGACTCGAGCTTGTTGCCATGCATTTTCTTTCTCTGACAATAGCTGTTTTCACTCCACCCAGCTTTGCTTCATCCTATTAAGGAATGAAGTGCAGTGCTGTCCTCAACATGGCACGGTGCATGAAGAAGCCACAAACCAGCAAAGGGGTGAGAAAAATTGAGCAATATCAGGTTTTTTCTAAAAGACTGTGCGGTACATATAAAAAGAATTATTTCCCAAACTTTCAGACTCATCAATGCGGTTACCTCCACATTCTCCCCCCATTAGTCGCAATACAATGGTGCCACCTCTTGCATTGTTTGAAGCACCCTTAGAAGTACTTTTCTTTTAAGCGCCAACGGCTTTGTTTATCTTTTCAATTGTCGTAACATCCCTGAAATGCTGCGCCTGGAACGCTAGTTTTCATTTGGGGAACAAAAAAAAACTGCAGGAGGATAGATCAGGCAATTAGGGAGGGTGTTCCAGCACAGCGGCGGAAAACTCTGAAGAAACACTGCATAAAAGCAGAGAGAGCACACACCTCTTCGGTGACGGGCACCAGAGCCAGCAGGGCTTCGCGTGCCTTATCACAGTCCTCTTGCTTGCCCGTGATGAGAATCAGGTCTTCCTTGCGCGGCTTGCTTGGCTCTTCCTCAGTGGCCGCATCGCCGTTCACCGCCACGTCTCCATTCTCCAGCGTCTCCCGATCACGGAAGTCGCGCTCAGGGAACTTGATGTGCACGTTAAACTCCTGGTTGATGCGTTGAACCTAGGAGAGCAAGCAAATAGGATGCAGCAAAGGTTAAGACCCACAAGTACATCCTTGCACAAATTAGTACAGCACCCTACCATTCCCATGAATCACTGCTTTCACATCACTTTTTATCTTCTAGCATCTCTCTAAAAACGCAAACTGAAAGCCCAGACTTGAGGGCAACTTTTTGATATCGCCCCAGTTGAAATCCATCCGCTGCAACAAGGTACAGAAACGACATTCTTGTTCTTGACAGACAGGCATTGAGGCTTCCCTCCCCATGCGACGATTCGCTACACATCACTGAACTCCATTTTTATCAATTCCATCGCTGCTTATTACATGGTGAAAGATTAACAGCACGAGTGAAATATGAAGAATGAGTACTGTCCTGTTTATATTGTGCTTCAAAAGCTCCACGAGCCATCATCCACTTTCTTCAATTGACATTGGTTCATCCGCAAATCCCTCTTGCACGAGACAAGAGCCACAGTAACATGGCACAGATGAATCCATTGCACTCACTGTTGACCTAATGCCACAAGTTACCAGCTAGCACAAACCCACACTTTGCTTATTACATCTGCAATAACTATGAAGAAGCCAACAATAATTATTCCCTGCACAACATAGTAGAAGAAATAAAGTGAATATGGGCCCACATGAAACTCAGATAATTCAACGAGATGAGGAAGGTCAAAGCACTCGTGAAGCTAAAGTTAGACAGCGTCAGATTAGATGGGCACTAACTTTGTGGCCTTTGGCGCCCATGATGGTACGGTGATGCTGCTGCGGGATGACGCACTCGATGGTGACCCGGGCCTCAAGGTCCTGGACAATCTCAAGGATGCGCTTGCGAGCGCCCTCTACGCACTCCTTGGCCCCCTTGAGGGTGACGACGTCACTGTGGTCGCCGCTGCGCGGGAAGCTCACTTGCACACCGCCAAACTCATTGGCGATGTGCTGCAGCTCCTCGCCACGCCGCGCCACGAAGTGGCGGTGGTACTTGGGGTCAATGTGCATCTCCTCCTCCACAACTTTCTCCTGTTTTGAGGAACAGGCAGAGAAAGAGAGAGGGGAATGGTGAGTCTGCTTGGCTCATAACTTCCAAGACTGGCTGGAAGTCAACAGAAAATGAAACTAAGGCCAGCATAGAAAGAAACTTTGCTTTCTTTAAATTACATTTTATTTGAATTATGCAAGAGCGTTACATTTTAACTAAGGTTAATATTCCTAATCAGCAGAAAAGGGAAATGAAAGGGGATGGGAAGACAGCTTGCAGCCTTTGGGAGCCAAACCCACAACCTCTGTATGATGCGTGCAATGCTCTGCCAATGGTGGCTGTCCCTCGATAAACGTTCTTGGGTATTTTGTGTATGTGTACTAAACTTAGCCCTAAGAGTTCTAATCAGCTCCACTCATGACCATGGTAGCCAGGTGTGGAAATTACTTTCAACCACACCACTGACCAGGACAAAGGTTAATCTACACCAGTTTGCCATGAGTCAGTGACCTGGGCCTGTATTCTGAAACGTTCGCCTTCTGCGAAACTATCGCCTTGGCCACGCTTCTGCCAATGGCACGCGGGGATTGGCTGCTTTAGCAAAACCGGAAAATAAACACCGCCATCTAGTAGTTGTGGCCTACGTCGTTTGAACGTCATGGTGTGGATGGGTGCTCTCGACATGTATTGAACAGACAAACAGGTCTTCGGCATTTGGTTGGTGGTGCAGTGTAGATGTGAGAGGTGGTAGGTGGGTGGTAGTTTATAGTAGTCTCTTTGGTGGCGTCTTACACGCGTTGTTTCGCAGCGATGTTTGTCGATTCATTTAAAATAAAACATTTCACATTTCCTTTTTCAATTTATTTTACCTAAAGCGGCCGTAGCCAACCGTAGTCAGTGCGCAGAACCCGTACTGCGGCCACTATACTCGAAAAAACACACCCGAGCCACTCTGCACTCTCACAGCGCGGTCGCTCATGCGAGGCGAAGCGTTCAAGAGCGCATGTTGGTAGTGCACGCTGACGTCACGGGTAAGCAGCCGCTTGATTTATTGAATGTGACTATTGCGGCGGCAAAACTATTGCGGAAGGTGAGTGTTTCAGAATACGGCGCCTGTTCCACGCTTCCGCTTTGGGCCATTGCACATAAGGGGCCATATTACTGGTCCATCACTTTCACAGCATGCATAAACTCTCTTATCCAGCAAAAGCGGGTGCGATGTAAAGGATGCTGCACTTCTTATCGGAACCAATTTGATGCGGCACAGTTCGCCAGCATGTTCTCGGGACGCACGTCACTCCAAAACTGGCAGCGCACTAATTTGCTACGCCACGCAACAGTGAAATTATTATCCAAAAGCACTCAATCCAGAATATGGCCCTCAGGTTTTTCAAGCTTTCCACTTTCTCAACCACATGCACAAGCCAACGCAAATAGACATATGCTCAAAAAGAAGCCACTGACCAGGCTTTCAATCATTTCTTCAAGCTGCTTCTTTGCGTCCAGCACAGCTTCCTTCTTGCCAATGATGACGATTGTGTCCTGGTTCTCATCCCGTTCTAATGGGAAGATGATCCTTGCACCCGTCTTCTCCCTCACCTGCATGTATTCAGATAATTTTACAATTGGGCAAGTAACTATGCAAACAGATCAGGATAGATGCTCTGCACACAAAACCAAGCAGAGAAAATGTTGCACGAACATGCTTTTTTTTTTGCCTTTTGTACACCGAAAGCAGAGCAGATGATGGTCAGCTCAGGAGGACCTACCTTGCGAATGTTGGAGCCATTTTTGCCAATCAAGAAACGGTGGTGTTTTGGTTGCGCCCGAACTTCCTCTGTGTAGCTTGACAATTGCTGAAATGAAAGAAAAAAATATGTTTGCGCTTCCTCCGTCTTTACATGTCTGCTACGTATGGCTTATACCTTAGATGCTGATGACTAGAAAAGCATAGAAAGTTATTAGGAGTGCTAGAATGCCTGCACAAAGGGTTCTCCCTAGAAATATTTGAAGGGTAGACATCCTGCTATTGAGGGAGGGCTGTGTGTTATACAATTAAGCCTCTCTCTCTCTCTTTTCCCGATACGAGATTCCATAATTTTGAACTGTAATTTTGCCAATTTTGCTTTTTGGACATATTCAAAAGTAACGCGAGCCAGCAAAGCATCCTGCCGTGATTGCCAAACTTTGCCGGGAAAATAGATGCCCAGCTCACCACTGTCAAAATGAGAGCAAAACACACAGGCGTCATTCAAATCTGCTTTTATTTCTGTGTGGCGAAACACGGTGTCGTGGTTATCTCAATCTTGGATCTCTCCTCTTTCTGATGGTTCCAAAATGGCAGCCTTGCCATCAATGAAAAGGCGTGCTTGGCGCACGTCCCGCAGTGCGACAGCACCTCCTGACGCCCAATTTGCTACCAGAATTGTGTCAACGGCACACTAGAAAAGCACGATTTCCTGAACTTCCAAGTCACCATCCTTTCTAATATTTCCCCATGCGTTAAACAACCAAGGAAACTGGAGCTGCAGGCAGCATTTCCATTGCCGCCCACTGTGGCGGAACCTTGCCTTCACATGATTCAAACCAGACAAAAGGGTGACAAAGAGTGAAAAAATTGGTTCCAACCCGAAGCTATCCCTGTTCACCCACTGTTCACTTCTTGTCATGTTATGGCAATGCAAAAGTTGAAAGAACTACAGTTGAATCTCGATATAACGAAGTTGGTAAAATCGGCAATTTGCTTCGTTATATGAAAATTCTCCCTTTTATGGGAATAAGAAAGTCGCAAATGGATTTTTCTTGCACTGAAGGTTCTGTAATGTTTTCAGAGTTGTCGGGCAATTGGAATAAGCAAATTTGAGTGACAAAAAAAGTTATTTTGTTGCCTTTGAGAGTCAGGAACAGTTTTGTGCCATGTCTATAATACCTTCAGATCGGCGGTACGAGGCGAAGCCACGCTTTCGTATCAGCTCCGCCCCCGCAGCTAAATGTCGCTTGCAGTGATAGGAGCATATGTTTCATCTGCCTCTCGCTTCAACGCATATCCAAAACTCAATATTGCACAGCATCCAGTACTAACGATGCAGGAAGACAACACACATGATGCCATCCCCTCTCAACAGGTCCGCTCTTTGCACACCCATCACATTACCTCTAAAACAGGGCATGGGCTGCATACACAGCCCATGCTAAAGAAAAAGAAAAAAAGAAGAAAGGGGAAAGAAAAAGACACACGGCAACCTGCCCCCTCTCTCCCCTCGCACATGCCTGATCATGTTACCACGAGTTCGTTGCCCTCCCTCCTTTCCCCTTGCATGCGCAGGAAGACAGCGCTCCTTAAGCCATCATCTTTCTTCGCAAACTTTCACTCGCACCCAAAGCATACAACACGCTGGGCGCGATAGGATCATATTGCACTTGGACTTTATACGAAACACGACGTTGCTCCGCATCCATCGTTGCTCTTGGTCATGCGGCATGCAATTAGAGAGGTGCATTTGCAAATAGCCACTTGTAATTCAACCATTTGACAACCTGTGTCTTCGGAAGTTTCCATTTATTGTCTTGCTATTCCTTTGCAATGGCAGCGAAATTTCGTTATATTGACGTAACATATAAATGCACTTTGTTATATTGAAGTTCTTAATACATAGTGCTCTATGGACAAGTAACAAAAAATTAATACTTTGTTACATCGAGAATTTTGTTACACTGAAGTTTGTTATACCAAGATTTAACTGTATATTCATTTTATCTAACCTTCATAACAAAATCAGACTTGCACATGAAGATTAACATTCACACCCTCACGATGCACACTCAATATGCAGGCAAGGGTAAAATACAAATGCAAATGCGATCTAAAATTTCTTGTATTCATGTAGAGCCAAACATCAGTTATACAGGGTCCTGCATATCTCGCTGTGCCTGTTCGAAAAAGTTATACTAAATGACGTAGACTTCAAAATGCAATCTTTCAGCTAAATTTGAGCAAGAACAGTGTAGCGGTGAGAGCAAAAACTTTTTTCGAACAGGCGAAGTGAAATATGCAGGATCCTGCATGTCACAATCAACACGAAAATACTTTTATTATATGAAATATTTGTTCTAAGCATATACACCCCAACCCACTTATAAGGATACTGGTTTTACCAATATATCAGATGTAACAATAAGCAGCTGATGCACCATCAACTTTTGCATGTGTTCTATGGTAAAACCACTTGCTACAATGCTCCCATATCACATTATCGGTTATAGCAATTACATCCGGCTACAGGATGTGCGCTCCGAAAAAAAAAAAAAAAAGAAAAGGCAAAATCCCCGAAAAAAATATAAATAATCATGAACTAAGAAAATGGGAGCCCCTTTGTCACACCTGCCATTGTGCTGTACGCACCTGCACGCATTATGTTTCATTATAGTATAATTTTGGTGATATGATCACGCCTGATACGAATTTTTCGAAAGCCTCTGCCCCCAAGTCTAGTCCTTGTCCCAAAAGTCTCAAGCTGCCTTGGCACCGATCACATTTATGTTGCCAGAGCGACCGACATCAATCTGTCGCAACTGGCGCAACATTGACCCGAAATATCAACCACGATGTTGCCGCAGAACTATTTAGATTTATACTTGATCGCACTTAGGTTTAGCTGCAACGCAAACACAGGGGCTGTATTTTGTAACAATTGTATTCTTTCAATCCTCTTTTTATTATCAGCCAAGTAGACAGCAATGATAACTCGCACGTAACGAGTTGATGGAACAGACACACACCTTTTCGTTGGACAGGTTGAGCAGCTGCTTCTTGGCCTTGTCGACGTCATCCTTGGGTCCGCTGAGGGTGACGCGGTCACTCTTGGAGTCCTGCTGGGGGAACGTGATCTGGACGCGGCCGCAGTCCTCCATGATGGAGTGGATGAGGCGGCCCTTGGCCCCGATGATGGCATTGTGCAGGTTGCAGGGGATCATCAGGTGCACCTCTATGACATCGGCCTGCTCCCGCTGTGCCTCCAGCAGCTTATCCTTGGCGGCAGCAACACTCTCCTTCTTGCCCGTGATCATGACCACGTCTGAGTTGCTCGACTCGAGAGGCAGGTCGATCCGCGCCTCCGTCTCCTGCTGGATTCGCCGCACCAGCGGCCGGCCCTTGCCCTGCAAAGGCAATGAATGCAGAAAAAAAAAAAATTGTCAGAACACTTAGCTTCTGGACCAACATGCCCAAGTGTGGAATGTACAGGCAGGGACAAAATTAACATGGAATCTGCAAGTGGTGGGCCAAGATGCATTCTTGCGCCCATTCTAAAGAAAACTGATATTAATACCTTTACATGTGACCATTCAAGAATATTGTTACACACGAGGTGTTTAACGCAGAACCAGATGAATCTGGTTGATAGGCGCGGTTGTTGAAGAGCGGTCTCGCGGCAGCTTGGCCAACGTCGTTCTCTTCTTTCTTCTCGTTGTCTCCGCGGCAGGCGTGGTTCATGACAGCTTGTGACATTTCCCCGCTGGCAGACGAAGCCCGCCGGGCGAGTCAGTCATCTCGTGCGTTGTAACGCCTCAGACGCGCGACGTGCGTCACTTCAGCCTTGGCCGAGCGTCGTCCACTGCTCGTGAGACGTGCAATGCGGTAGTTCACTTCGCTGAGGCGCTCCAGAATAACGTAAGGGCCGACGTAGTGGGCGAGAAACTTCTGGCACAAGCCACGCTTCCGCAACGGCGTCCAGAGCCACACAAGGTCCCCAGGATCGAAGGAAACGTGGCGGTGACGCCCGTCATAGCGGATCTTGGACCGGTCCTGCGATGCTAGGGTGCGTAGCCTAGCGAGGCGTCGCGCTTCTTCTGCTCGACATAGGATCTCATCAATTGATTCGTTGTCATGAGCGAAGTAGGGAAATATGGTGTCGAGGGTGTAGCGCGGCGGACGAGCATACAGAAGGAAAAATGGTGAGTAACCAGTGGTCTCGTGTCTCGCGGTATTGAAGGCATAGGTAATGAAAGGCAAGATACTGTCCCAATTCTTGTGTGCTGAATCGACGTACATGGATAGCATGTTGGCAAGCGTTCTGTTTGTGCGCTCGACCAGACCATTAGTTTGTGGATGGTAGGGCGTAGAATGGCGGAAGCTACATGAACACAGACGAAGGGTTTCTTCAACCACGTCCGCGGTAAACTGTCGCCCACGATCGCTGATTACTATGCGAGGAGGTCCATGTCGGAGTATAACGTTAGCCAGCAAGAAGATAGAAACTTCTGTAGCTGTGGCCGATGGCAATGCGGCGGTCTCACAATAGCGGGTAAGGTGATCTACGCAAACGATAACCCAACGATTACCCTTGGAGGATCGCGGGAAAGGGCCCAGAAGATCTATACCAACTTGCTCAAAGGGGACGCTAGAAGGGGGAACTGGTTGAAGCAGGCCATGTGGCGCTTGTGGCGGACGCTTGTAGCGCTGGCATTGAGAGCAGCTGGCGACGTACCGTTCGATGTCTTTCCGCATCTTAGGCCAGTAAAAACGTTCTTGAGCCCGGTAGAGTGTACGTGTGGAGCCAAGATGACCGGAAGTTGGGTCATCGTGCATGGCGTGTAATACTTGGTGGCGAAGGTTCTTGGGGACAACTAAAAGGTAGCGTGCACCGGTGGTCGAGTAGCTCTTCTTATACAGCGCGCCGCCATCACGTAGGCGAAAGCGCCTGCCTGCAGGTGACTCCTGTGCTGCCGCGAAGAGCGGTTGTAAGCTCTCGTCCTTGTGCTGCTCGGATATGACGGTACCCATATCCGGAAATTCCGGGGACACAAAAGCGATGTATTCATCAAAATTGTCCGCATCACATTCAGTTGTTTGAAGTGGCATCCGAGAGAGACAATCAGCGTCAGCATGTCGCCGGCCACTTTTGTAGCAAATAACGAAATCGTATTCCTGTAGACGGAGGGCCCAGCGCGCTAGTCGTCCTGAGGGATCCCGCAGATTCACGAGCCAGCATAGCGAATGATGATCTGTTATCACAGTGAAGGGGTGCCCATAGAGATACGAACGAAACCGTTGCACGGCGAAGATGACCGCCAGACACTCTTGTTCGGTGACTGTGTAGTTGCGCTCGGAGCGGCTCAAGGACCGGCTAGCGTAAGAGATCACGTGCTCACTGTCGTCAACACGCTGAACTAGCACAGCGCCGATGCCTACGCCGCTGGCATCGGTGTGAATTTCAGTTGGTGATGAAGGATCAAAGTGCCGAAGAATTGGTTGGGATGTCAACAGGAACTTGAGCTGGCGAAACGATGAGTCGCAATCTGCAGTCCACTCAAAGGGAACGCCTTTTTGGAGAAGGCGTGTAAGGGGATGAGCCATGTCAGCAAACCGGGGAATGAATCGGCGAAAATAGGAGCACAAGCCCAAGAAACTTCTTAACTGCTTGACAGAGTTGGGTACTCTAAATGCTTCTACGGCCGCAGTCTTTTGTGGATCTGGTCGGATGCCTTCTTTAGCGACGAGATGGCCTAGCACAAGAGTTTGTCGTTCCCCAAAACGGCATTTTTTTGAATTGAGCACAAGGCCCGCTTTCTCCAAGCAGTTCAAGACCAAATCCAAACGTTTGTTGTGCTCACTAAACGTTCGCCCGAAGATCACAACGTCGTCTAAGTAGCACATGCAAACTTCCCATTTTAAGCCGCGTAATATCGTGTCCATGAACCTTTCGAACGTTGCAGGTGCGTTACACAACCCGAAAGGCATCACGTTAAACTCGAATAGTCCGTCGGGTGTTACAAATGCTGTCTTTTCTCTGTCGTCCTTGTGTATAGGAATTTGCCAGTAACCTGACCGTAAATCGATTGAGGAAAAGTAAGATGCCGCAAAGAGACAGTCGATGGCGTCGTCAATTCGTGGGAGCGGATATACATCTTTCTTAGTGACGGCGTTTAGGCGACGGTAATCAACACAGAACCGCCACGTACCGTCTTTCTTCTTCACCAATATCACGGGTGCTGCCCAAGGACTAGATGATTCTCGAATGACGCCTTTGCATAGCATTTCTTGGACCTGATCGCTGATTAGCTTGCGTTCTGACGGAGATACACGATAGGGTTTTTGTCGGATTGGCTGGGCGGCTCCTGTGTTGATGCGGTGACGAGTTCTGGACGCAGGAATTGATGGCGGGCCATCGCGCTGCGCAAAGTCGAATACCGAGGTATGTTTCGTAAGCAGGGCCATCAAAAGTCGACGCTCGTGATCGCTGAGTGACTTGTCAATCATGGAAAGTATCTTCGAGCTCCCGGGGCTAGAGACACTGGTTGCTCCTCCATCGGGGAGCTCTGTAAGTACTGCCACCGATACGGGCGAGTCTTCCTGAAACGTGGCAATCTTTAGGCCTTGAGGTAGCACTGCCGCTTCAGTGGAACAGTTTAGCGCCCACAGCCCCGCACATCCATTGGTCACTGAGACTACGCAGTGCGGAACTAACACGTTTTTCTTGAGGCAGTTCCGATGTACAGGTTCCACTGCAGCGTCGAACGAGATAGGAGCCGGAGATGAACAGGCGACGGCAACACGCATCGCGGATAAGGCGGGCACAACTGTATCCTCAGACACGCACAGCATACTCTCCGGGCAAGCTTCACCTTCAAAGAGCACAGGTGAAACACTGGTGTCGACACTGAGTTCTCCCGTCCGGCAGTCAACATTCGCACCACACAATTGCAAAAAGTCAATCCCCAGAATCACGTCATGCGAGGAGCGAGGAAGAACAGTAAACTCTGCATTAAAAACTTTCCCACCCAATGACACATCCACGTTACACACACCAACCGGGTATAATGATTCACCACTGACTCCACGGAAACTTGTGCACTGGTCCCAACGAAACATAACCTTGCGTCCCAGAAGGCCTTTAAACCCCACACTCATGACCGAGACAGTTGCTCCCGTGTCGACTAAAGCCATTGTAGAGACCCCATCAATCAGTACATGAACCTTATTCTTTAGCATGAAAATAGTTGGAGGCAGTTGAGTCGGCAGCACACATTTTCCAGCGACCTCACCTCCATCGGCCGCGCTGGCTAGTTTCCCGGCGGGGGCGACACGAAACGGCGCCGAGGCGATGGTGACGTGAATCGCGGCCGAGGGGATGGTGATCGGGAGGCTCGGAAGGCTGGTGGTGGCGTCAGAGTACGGTCGGAGGCAGGGGAGCGGTAGCGGTTCCGGGTTCTTTCTTCTCCAAGGTAGGTCTCCTGGGCGCTGCATCGGTCCTCTCGAAAGTGGCTTCCTGAAGTGGAGTCTCCTGGCCACTGAGTGCGCAGTGTACGACCGCTAGACCGCATAGTCGGCGCTGACGATCCGTAGTTCGATGCTCGGCGTCGGCTACAGCACCTAGCTATATGGCCAGGCATGCCGCAGCAGTAACACACTGGCGAAGGGCGAACTTCAGAATGCGGGTTGAAGTATTCTGCCGAAGACATCGGTTGAGGGTAACGAGGCTCTTCCCCTTGAAAGTCGTAGGTAGCGGCGAGTCTTCGTGGACGAAAGTTGCGTGGGCGTGGATCAAAACGTTGAGGGGGCGAATCATTGCGTGGTGGTTCGGTCGTAATGTAATGCGGTTCGTCTCTGGAGCCGTAAAGATCCGCGACGTTCACCGAGTGGTTCCAAGTAGCCGAAGGGGGTTCCCAAAGAGTGTCTCGGGAAACGGAGGAGCTGTAACGTGGCGCCGCACAACGTGCCTGTTCGTCATGTCGCTGTAGCTCCTCGCGGACTATCTGGCGGATGGCGGACGATAGGTCTGGGAGCGGAGGACTCGTGTCAACACTTGCTACAGTTGTTACATTGGCCAGCCGTCCAAACTTTGGTGTAATTCGGCGAGTCTTCAGCGCCTCGAACGTACGGCAGTGCCGTATCAGTTCTGATACAGTGTGCAAGTTCTCTTTACCAATGAGGAAGTTGTACACGTCTTCCGCTATTCCTTTTACCACGTGTCCCACTTTATCTTCCTCTGTCATGTGAGGGTTCACGGTTCGGCACAGCTTCAAAATTTCTTCGATATAGGTAGTGCAAGTCTCGCCGGGTACCTGAGCTCTCTGGGCTAATGTGAGTTCCGCACGTTTCCTCTTTGCGTCCGAGTCACCGAAACACTTTTTGATCTCCTCAACGAAGCGTGTCCATGTAGTTAGCATGTCCGCGTGGTTGTCATACCATACCAGCGCCGTGCCGGCCAAGAAGAAAACAACGTTCCTAAGCTGACTGGCAGCATTCCAGTTATTGTATTGGCTTACCCTTTCGTAATGGGTTAGCCACTCATCCACATCTTCCTCTGCCTTCGCCGAGAACGTGCGTGGCTCTCGGTAGTGCTGGATAGGGACTGGGCTTGCCGAGGCACTGCTGGTGAGGGTATTTTGCTCTGTAGCCATGATTGAGCGCGACGGCGAAAGTCCGGCGAGGCGACGGCTTCGGCGTAGCTCTAGTGCTGGTGGTTCCGTTGTAGGTCGTGGGAGTTACCCCGCACAGCTCCACCAAATGTTACACACGAGGTGTTTAACGCAGAACCAGATGAATCTGGTTGATAGGCGCGGTTGTTGAAGAGCGGTCTCGCGGCAGCTTGGCCAACGTCGTTCTCTTCTTTCTTCTCGTTGTCTCCGCGGCAGGCGTGGTTCATGACAGCTTGTGACAATATGGCGTGCAAATTTCAACGCATTGCTGCACACATATATGCTTGCCTGCGACGTGGTCTGTCTATTTTGACGACTGTCATGCTGTCTTTATAGACAGACGAAAGTACAGTCAATGCATGCACCGAATCTTCATCCCATGGCAACATAACTGAAGTTGACAGAGTTGCGATAGCCGAGTGATCACAGGTCTCTTGCAACAGTTGTGGTTCTGCCCCTCCCTTACGTAAGCACCACCCTAATTGGTGCTGACATCAAGCATGGAGTTGGTGCCACTTGAAACTGCTTGAACAAGTCGCCGGGATCATGTCGCCATTTAACATGAAAATGACAAACACTGGATGCACCATACTCAATCGACAAACAACAAATGGAGCCTGGATCAACTAGGCTTCGCTAGTTTTGCTAGGAGGACCAGACGACATGGCCAACGACTTATTAAAAACCAAAACATGGCAATTTTTTCTCGTTTCTGTGGTGACACTGGCACGCGGTAGTGGAGGTGGAACCCTAATATTGAGCAGTGCACCGGTAAGATGCCGTAAGAGCAGTGCACCGTAAGAGCAGTGCACCGTAAGTGTCAGCAGCCTCCCAAGTCATCTTTACTTGATAATGGCTGTGGAACTTGGGATCAGAGAGCCAGTGATAGATATGCAGCTGCTAGGTGCTTTCCAGAACTGTACTTTTGTATTATGCCTCGATCACTTCTGCAGCCAGGTGTCTGTGCCAGCCCAAGGGGCCTAGTGAACAGAGCTCATGATGAGGTTCTCTTTATGAAAGCGGTGGTATGACAGATATTGCTACGAGCTATCGCGACAATAGAGTGAACGCGCAATATGCTTGGTTGCGGGGCTGAGATGACGCGCGAAATGCCTAGCCGCAGATACAAGGAGCCGACGCGCAATGTGCTTAGTCGCGCAGTCCGATCGAGGTGCCGATGCGCAATATGCCTAGTCGCGGGCTCGAGAAGTCGACCCTCGATGCACTTATTCGCGCAGTCCAAGGTGCCAAGAATGTTTGGTGCGTGTAGATCTCTTGGTATGTCTTGAAAAGTCGTTCACGTAGCATTCGACAGCATTCCACAGATGATAAGCGCAATGATCATTAGCTAGACTTGGCACACGACATATCGCTGCTGCAAGTTTGGGGCGCCATCATTACACGGGAAAGAAAAAATTTTTTGACGAAAAAATTCAGGGGTGCGATCATTACGCAAGTGTGATCGTTATGCAAGTAAATACGGTAGTCCCGTCCTGGCGTACCTGAAGATGCTTGAGGAACTGCTTGAAGAGCACGAGGTCCACACGATGGCTTGATGCCTGCAGCTCCTGGCATATCTGGCTCAAATGTCGGTAGCATGCCTCCACATCCTCCTTCGGACCTCGGATTAGGACCTTGTCATTGCGTGATCCAGGCTCCGGAAACGTAACATTCACCTGCAGGCAGATACATAAAACAGAAGATGTGTAAACAGACATATTCAATACAGGCTACAGCTAGCTAATAAACAAAAACATTTATTACAGAAGTGGCCACAGAAACATATGGCACGTCGGCAAAGGGGTACTTGAGATCTTAATGCAAGAGGGGATGTGGATTTTTGGCAAGTTTTTGCAAGCAAGTTTTCTTTTTATTTGGCAGTTCACTAAGCTGCAATTTCTCACTATAGGAAGCACAATGGTACAGACACACAAACAAAAAACATATGAAAGAAACACCTTGTATAAGGACGCACTGATGCCAGCATGGCCACACTAGTCTGTTTCTCCTGCTGTGCCAATCACGCAATTTCTTCAACGATACTTGAGCAACTTGCTTTGCTATTCTCGGCAAGTATTCCTGGCAAGGTTGCGAGAGGGCGATAATTACACACAACCCCTAAGCTACGCCTAATGTAGACTGGAAGAGTCACTTTTCATTGATCTCCTCTGCTGGCGCCACACAGCAAGCAGTGAAAAATAGATCAGGAACCGAGCTGACAAGTCACAAGGAAATGCGGCCACTTATCACTTTGCGTAGCACACATTTTGCCAGTGGCATTTTCCCACAAACATAATTAAACTCGATACAGTAAAACCTCGTTAAACCGTACCCGCTTAAACAGTAGTTTCGGTTTAAAAGTAGTAAAGTCAATTCCCCGACTCAGCGGCCATTGAACATAACGTATTTTGTATCCGCATAAACCGTACCAGCTTATTGCGTACGCATCGGTTAAAACGTAGCGTTTCCACTTTTCGTCGCGCAAACACGGCGGTGCGTCGTCTCCATCGGGCGGCCCGGCAGAACAACAAGCCTCAGAGATCGGTACAACGGCCTCCAAGCGCCCAGTGCGTTTGCACGTGAAGCCGCATCAACATCAACATCATTTCGACGCCGCATGGACGCCGTGCCAGAGAGCGTTGTGGCGTCGTGCAAGCGAGGACTCGCGTCATGCCGAAGCTAGGATAAAAAAGACGCCGGATGTTCAGCATAGAAGAAAAGTTAGACATCGTCCGTGCTACTGAACGTGACACGAAGAAGTCGGCGCTGGCCCGCGACATGGATCTGCTGTTGACTACAGTGTGTGGCATTTGGAATGCGAAGTTGCTCGGCAGCGCTGCTGCGACCGCGAAGAGATGTCGGCTACGAGGTTCGACTTTTCACCATCGTTGCCGCTGTTGTTGCCGAAGTGTCAACTAGCGACAGTGATGAGGACGACACGGAAAGCGACAGCACGGGCTATTCAGGCCCGGCAGTGGCAGAAGCTGCGCGTTACGTCAGCCTCATGAATGCGATCGTCGCAAGGAAAACAGGGGCGCGATAACGTAACTATTCCAAACGAAAAGTTTTCCGAAGTCCGGCACCCGGCAATGAAAAAGGCGCCCTGGGACTTATGCAGCAATACTGCGCGCGTGCACGGAGAATACGTAACGCCAACGAGGAATCTGCCGTGCGAGTGTTTGCCGAGAGGAGGGGGGCTGGCTCAGAAGCTGACACGCAGCTTCAGTAAGTTTGAGGCCGCTGTCGTCGTGCTAGGCCGCCGCGACATCAAACGAAAATAACACTTACGTCCCGCGAAGTGAATAAATACTGCATGTTTTTTCTCCTTTCATTGCACTCTCTCTGAGTTCGGTTTTTGACAGGAAAGTGGGCGATCTCATGCTATTTCGCTTAAACAGTACTACCGTTTAGTACGTACTTTTTCCGAGCTCCGGCCGACTACGGTTTAACGAGGTTTCACTGTAGTTATAACACAATAACATATTCAGAGCTACTATAATGTGCTTTTGTGTACAAAACCTGGCAATAGGGCCAGTTAAACAGTTAGTACAAATCCATGGTTGCGTAATAACCCTCATTACCATGCTACCTGAAGCACCCATACAAGTGGCACACATTGTTTATGAAACTCCATGGAACAAGCGACACAAGCACTAGTGCAGCTTGTTCCTCATGTCCGTAAATTTCGCACCACCCACAAAATTGAATTGCGAGTGCAAACCACGCCCTCGTCCGCGCCCACCTGGTTGAAGCGCCTGCGAACGTCCTGGATTGCTTCTCCCTTGGCTCCAATGAGTGTCCGGTGGAAGCGCTGCTCCACGCACAGCTCGCGGGTCACCTCGTTCTGAAGTTTGTGGGCCATCTCGAGCAGCTCCGCCTTTGCCTGGGCCACCCCCTCGGGTGGGCCCTCCAACCTCACCACCGGTGACCTCTCCTCGTCTGCTGGCACGTGCACCGTCACACCAAGCTCCTGCTTCAACCTGTTCACTGCAGGAAAAACGGCAACACGTCAGAATGTTTCTCCAAACATGAAACTCGGGTGTGCATTAGGCTTGATAGGGCAATGTGACGACTTTCATGACGATTACAAAAAAAAAAAAAAAAAGAAGAAAAGAATGCTGCGCAATCTTTCAAGTACAGTGGAATTTCTATAAAGGGAAATCGCTTAAATGGAACACCATCCTCATGGTTGGCTGGTTTTGTATTCATGCAACTGTATTCAGCTTTGTCTCTCAGTAAATGGAACTCCTGATAAACGGAACCAATTTCTCTGGTCCCTTGAGGTTCTGTAGAGGGTCCACTGTATAGCCGCACACTCTTGTGAAAAAGCAAGTGGCTGCAAGTTTTGATGCCATTCTACACTACGACAGACAGCTTTTAGCCTGGCTGCGTACCCATCATGGAGTGCCAAGTTACTAGAGACAGACTGTAATAAATGTTTTTGTTTATTAGCTAGCTGTAGCCTGTATTGAATATGTCTGTTTACACATCTTCTGTTTTATGTATCTGCCTGCAGGTGAATGTTACGTTTCCGGGTTTATGCGGATACAAAATACGTTATGTTCAATGGCCGCTGAGTCGGGGAATTGACTTTACTACTTTTAAACCGAAACTACTGTTTAAGCGGGTACGGTTTAACGAGGTTTTACTGTATCGAGTTTAATTATGTTTGTGGGAAAATGCCACTGGCAAAATGTGTGCTACGCAAAGTGATAAGTGGCCGCATTTCCTTGTGACTTGTCAGCTCGGTTCCTGATCTATTTTTCACTGCTTGCTGTGTGGCGCCAGCAGAGGAGATCAATGAAAAGTGACTCTTCCAGTCTACATTAGGCGTAGCTTAGGGGTTGTGTGTAATTATCGCCCTCTCGCAACCTTGCCAGGAATACTTGCCGAGAATAGCAAAGCAAGTTGCTCAAGTATCGTTGAAGAAATTGCGTGATTGGCACAGCAGGAGAAACAGACTAGTGTGGCCATGCTGGCATCAGTGCGTCCTTATACAAGGTGTTTCTTTCATATGTTTTTTGTTTGTGTGTCTGTACCATTGTGCTTCCTATAGTGAGAAATTGCAGCTTAGTGAACTGCCAAATAAAAAGAAAACTTGCTTGCAAAAACTTGCCAAAAATCCACATCCCCTCTTGCATTAAGATCTCAAGTACCCCTTTGCCGACGTGCCATATGTTTCTGTGGCCACTTCTGTAATAAATGTTTTTGTTTATTAGCTAGCTGTAGCCTGTATTGAATATGTCTGTTTACACATCTTCTGTTTTATGTATCTGCCTGCAGGTGAATGTTACGTTTCCGGAGCCTGGATCACGCAATGACAAGGTCCTAATCCGAGGTCCGAAGGAGGATGTGGAGGCATGCTACCGACATTTGAGCCAGATATGCCAGGAGCTGCAGGCATCAAGCCATCGTGTGGACCTCGTGCTCTTCAAGCAGTTCCTCAAGCATCTTCAGGTACGCCAGGACGGGACTACCGTATTTACTTGCATAACGATCACACTTGCGTAATGATCGCACCCCTGAATTTTTTCGTCAAAAAATTTTTTCTTTCCCGTGTAATGATGGCGCCCCAAACTTGCAGCAGCGATATGTCGTGTGCCAAGTCTAGCTAATGATCATTGCGCTTATCATCTGTGGAATGCTGTCGAATGCTACGTGAACGACTTTTCATCTTGCATGCAGTTTTTTTATTTTGTTAGGAGCACGGAAATATTTAAATTTTAAACACCATTGAAAATCATATCCTTAATATTCATATTTGATATTAAAACAATGTATTTGAAACTTTTCAAACGGTTTAAACCCATAGACTTTATTGCTGGCCAATTGGGAGCAGACGTGATGTCTTGTGTTTGCTTCTAATACACTTAAAATAAAGTTGGCAAAAATCAGCACTTCAATATGTTATAGCACTATTGAAATTAAACAAAGTGCAGCCACTAAAGAAATTGGTAGTTTTTGAACAGAACGGGCCAGAAAAAATGCTCAAGTTATCAGGTAGTTAAAAAAAAAACTGATTTCAATAATGAAAAAGTAAATCATTTTTAATTTGAGTCAGCAACCACTTTTACCGTTTAATGCCACACCTATCAAATAATTTCTTACAGGAGCCGAACACCACAAGAAAAGCCAGAAAGAAAAGTGTCAGGCACACTGTGGTTATCGGTGTAGGCGAAGCTTTCATGGCTTCTCCAACACACGACTCTGGGTGTCACCCAGAGTCGTACGACAATGTTATGTCTCAAAAAAATCTGAAAAACCGATTGGCTGCCCATACACAGAACTTGTTGCAAGAACAGTGCACACACTGAAAACATGTTTACTGTATAGACTACTGCAAGCGACGCATCTGAATGACGGCCACACTTGCATCTTGGCGGTCCGAAATTTAGAAACAAATTTCCAACAGAGAAGCAATCGCGTTCAGTGCCCCGAGGCATCGTGCGCGCATCAGCGAATTTTCACACGCTGCACACTTCCACGCGCCACTACTAGATAGCAGGAGCTGCGATTGAGCTCAGATGCAATGGTTACACCCAGGGTTCTGGGTTGTGCACAAGTCGCCCACTGCCCCGGCACCATTTTGACCAAAAGGTTTGGTCCCGTATAAGGACCACGCCCTGTCAAAATTGAGCAAGTGCGGCCCTTATATGAGTGCATACCGTGTATTTGGGGCATGTCAGTTTCAACCTTTCAGTCACTTTTGATAGAAATCTGTTACTTTCTTCAAGCTGAAGTGACTTAGCCAGCAAGACTGAAGTCACCTGCAAACCTTAGTTGCAATATGAGTGGGCACACAACCACTTTCCATGCCTCCCAAAAGTGACAGCTCTTCATGTGAAAGAGCCAAATGAAGCTTACTAACGGTCTCCTGCTTTGGACTAGCCGTGGCCACCATTACAATTCTGGTTTGATTTTTCACACGTCTCCCCACCACTGGCATATTCAAAATGGAGAGAACATTCATATCCAGAGCAATGCAACACTAAAAAGTGACCCCCCTCTCTTTCTGCACTTTTTGTTTATGCTTTAGGAGGCACTTGCTCAATTGCTCTATGTATTTTTGGCCGCACGATAGGCAAATATCTTGCATTAAGCTATGCACCAATTTTAGCCCCATAAGTAGGACGCTTCTAATATGCTCACACGGGGGCCACGAGGTACTGAGAGAATAAAAACAAATAACTAAAAGTATGGCAACTGAAAGTTTACCGTTGGAACCAGACTTTCCAATGATGTGCCTGTGGTACAGGGGGTCAACCTTGATCTCAACAGAATCCATGGTGGACTGGATCTCGTGCACCTTCTCCTCCAGCGCCGTCTTGACTGCCTCGAGCTCCTCCTTGGGGCCCTCGATGCGGATCACATTCTCATCCTCGCAAAAGTCCACGTGCGTCTTGTGGTAGTCGGCCGTGATGCGCTTAATGTTCTCGCCCTTCTTGCCAATTATGTACTTGTGCATCCAGCTCTTGGCTGGGACTTCGACTATCTGATAGCTGTTGGCCTTCTCGTAGACGAGCGAGAGGGCGTGGCCCAGGTCCTGGGGGTTGCCCCGCAGGACGATGGTCTCCACGTCGCTCTCCATGGGCGGCACCTCCACCCAGACGCCTGTCTGCTCAAACAGGTCCTGCAGGGTCTGGCCCCGGTAGCCATGGACATACTTGTGCTGCGACTTCTTAACCTGCGCAACAAAAGAACAAGCTTGTGCTGGAATATACTTAGTTTTTTTTGCATAGAAATCCACACAAGACCGAGGCCAATAAGAAGATGGCGAGTCGGGAAGTGATCCACAGTGGTAGAACAAAAGTTGTTGGAGCAAATGTTTCGACAGTAGACTTGTCGGCCCCGATGAAGACTAGTGCTCTTGTCAACAGGTTGGCTTCGGCAACATCTCTTGTTCAACCACAATTGAGCACGTTACATAGGGCTGTTTCAAAAATGAAATCAAATTCAAATTATGCGGTTTAGCGTAGCAAAGTGGCACACAGGCTACTCGATGAACACTGTAGTGAAGTGACCAGTATAAATTCCAACCACCTGCGGTTTTTGCAAGCCCATTGTCGTATTCTGCCCCTATCTGAATGTGACCACGGCAGCCAGGAGTCAAACGCACAAACTCGTGCTCAGCACTACAAAACAAGTCAAAAGTTGCTGCTCCCCTTGTTCCCTTCTGTCCTTCCTTGTTTATGCTAAGCGATCATAAATAGCTATGGTCTACTGAGCAATATGAACCAACTGGCCCAGCAACATGTACTGCTGGATTATGCTCAGTAGAATGCCATAGCAGCTAAGCTACAGTAGTAGGTCCTCGTAACCAATGACAAAATGTTAACCAAGAAAGAGAAGAAAGAAATCCATTTCTGAAGAGCCCCAAAACCAGAGTGCAGAAAGATTCGAATGACAGCGTACCTCAACACCAACACTCTGGCAGTGGACTTTACGGTCCTCGTATGTGGCCATGAGAGAGTCCTTGGCCTTGGCCACATTCTCCTTGTCGCCAGTGATGGTCACCTTATCCTCTTCCCGGTCGAGGCGGATGCGAGTGCCCGTCTCCTGCTCCAGAGCTTTCACGCTGTTGCCGTACGGACCAGCAATGAATGGGTGGTACATGCGGGGGATCTTCAGCTCCTCCACACCGTGTTTTGACTGTGTAAGGGTTCAAGAACCAGACGGACCATCATTAAGACTTCCGGCAGCACTGTGTGCTTACCATTAACACACACAGCAACATTCACTTTAAAGGATCTACTTCACAGGACCCTTTTTCAATGTGTGTAATTCTTAGGTCAAAGTAATAGCAGTGTCAGAAAGGCACTTTTCATGGGCTAGAGAACCAATAGCCTTGTATTTCACATGCAACTGGCAATTGTTGCTGCAAGAAAAATCTTTTAAAAGGTAAGTTGTTTTTTGCTATTCTTTTTCATCAAACACGTTGTTTACTGCGTTAGCATTAACACACTGTTGACGAAAGTGCCCCCCCATTCACGGCTCGAAGGTTTTCAAGATTACATAAAGTTCCAAGTAATTTCATTGATTCAATACAAGACTACTGGCTTGATGATGTGGGTATTAAAAAAATAAATCCGAAGCTTGTTAACTTTTCTTCACTGATATCAGTGTATGTGCTTATAATAAACATGACATAACAAAGGCATTTTTATGTTAGATGTGACTTCATTATAAACAAGCTTTAGGTATCAAACCTAGCTGACAAATTAGCAGTCAATCACTAAGGCTTCTAATGGGTCCCAGTTTGACAGACATTACTCAATCTACCATGCTGTTTCGTCCTTGTCTTTCCTTCTGTTGTCTTTTGTGCGGGAATCATTGCAGTAAACCAAATGATAGCTAACTGCTGCTGGGAAAGCTGAACTGGTACACTTAACACAAACAGTTGTGCTGCAAATCCCCTCTCCTTTGCTATCTAATCACCGCGCAATGTGCACTGCGCAAAAATCAAATGCTACAATAAGGTGCTAATTTAAGGCAGTTGGTGTATGCTCGGATAAATAAACAGCGCTCGCAACAGAACATAAAGCAGATAACAAACGAAGCACTTTTGTTAATCATCTGCTTTATGTACCGTTGCGAGCACTGTATGTCAGTGACTTAGTGCTGAAAAATTTTGCGCCGTGCAGCAAGCTCTTACCTTTTCCTCTGAGATCTTCTGTATCTGATCGCGTGCCCGGTCGATGGCCTCCTTGGTGCCACTGATCGTGATGACGTCAGAGTTGTCATCTGTCCTTGGTACCGTGATCTTCGTGGCGGTGTTCTGTTCCAATTCAGCCAACTTCTTGCCATTTTTGCCAAGGATGAAGCGATGGTGTTCCTTGGGGATCTGGATGGTGCCCTGAGCCTGCATCCCCCAGCAACAATATTCCACACGTTTACCAACAGAATGTGGCAAATGTCCTAAAATGAAGAGACCAAAGTACACTCTAACAATGTGGTGAGCGGACATATTACGCACAGCCAGCTATTTTTTCTGCAGCAACAATCCATTTGCACACCCTTTCAGCAAGTACTGCACTTAACTGTTTGCTGGTACGAGATGATTTAACAACACGGAGGTCAAGGTGATTATGAAATCGAAGCACCTACCTTCAGCAGTAGATCCCGTTTCCCTATCCTACTCCTAGTGCCCCTTTTATCAAACTTCATTGCAGAAAGTGCATTTATAGCATAAAACATGCCATGAAAGAAAAAGATAACTGCTTTCCAAGTTCTGAGCTATAATTACACCCACGTTCAGCAAGTTAATCCCAGTTAATCCCACTAGGGCTGACCTAACTTTCCGATTATTTCCGAATAACCTTTAGATTAATTTTCTTCTAATTATTCAATTAATGGTTTAGTCATAATTCATTATCACTATTGGTTGAGGCCACATGAGCAAACAGATGAGCATCGACAACAGTGTCCCTTCTTCCATTACTCAATAGCAATGAAGAGACCCACAGTTTGAGCAAAAATGTTAGAACTAAAGCGGCACCTGCACGTCTCTTGGGTGCCGGAGCAAACGCCGCCCATGCACACTGCATCTCAAGGCAGCAAGACAAGTGGTCAAGTGAATAACCTCACTGGGATTGCGTCTGTGTTTTACTAGGCTTGATTTATGGCCACTAAAGGCATCACTGGCGTGATTTTAAAAGCAATTGCCCATTCAAATAACAATTTTAAGGTGATATCCTTCAGTGGCTCGCTCGTTGCATGATCACCTTGAAAGAAATGTGGAGTCTAGTCGAGCGGTACAAAAAAACCATGTGACCTTCCCCGAGTGTGCAATGGGTGGAGAGGGGAACGAGCTGCATGTGCAGAAAAAAAAAAAAAAAACGTGCCGAGCCCCTGACGTCACGCGGCGGTTGCGGCAACAATTGACTGCAAAGCGAGAGAGGCACTGATGGAGGATGCTCGCTTGGGGCCTAGCGGATTGAGCAGTAGGCCTCGAAAGTACGCTGCGGCCGGGGATGCTCGCCAAGCGAGAAACAAGGTGCAAAGCGGCGGGAGCAAGATGTTCGACCGCGAGTGCTGCTTTTCCCTGCCGAGAGGATGCAGCGCAATTGTGTTCGGCTGGTGTTACACAATCGTCACACTCACTGGCGACAAGCATGCTGCACCTTTAGGTAGTGCATCAAGTGCTCGCATGTGTCGTCGAAGCATCAACCTGAAGCACAACACGTGTACTTCACACTGCGGCTCGTTATGTCTTGCAAAGAAGTCTGACCCCTCCGACTGTACAACTTAATGCACTACCAAGTGTGCAGCAGGCTTTCGCCTTGATGTGTTACAGAAGTGTAACAGGCTGATGAACTTTTTCTTTAAGTTAATGCGCAAGAACAATCCCGATATTTAGCTCGGATATGAAAACCCACCCATCTAATTAATTAGCTAATTAAACAACTACAATTTTGGGTAAACGTTTATAATCGATGCCTGGCACCCGGTGAGCACCCGTCGGTCCCCGCTGTCGTCCCAGGCCGAGCAGCCACGCCCCTCCTCACCTGTGTCTGAAGGGCACGGAGCACCTGTGCCCGGGCGAGGGCCACGTTGCGCTCCCGTCCCGTCACCAGCACAGTGAGCGAGTGGTCGCGGGACGAGCTCACTTCGATGGTGGTCTGGGTGTCACGCATGATGTCCGCACAGATCTTGGCCTGCTCCCCCAGCTCCCCAAACCGCTGCGAGCTAGTCTCCCGGAAACGGCGCTCCTCGCTCGGCACGTGGAAGATCTGGGTGATGACGGAAGACTTGACGTGCATCTTGTGGGTCCACTGGCCCAGGGCGCCACCGCCCCCGCTCCCGGCGCCGCCCGCGCTGCCTGCCTCCACAGGCGCCTCCTTTTCGGGGAGGGCGGGGAACACCTCATCATAGCTGAAGCCGCCAGATGCGGCCGGCGCCGTCGATGAGGATGGTCCCGCCGCCCCTTCGGCAGGCTGCTGCTGCAAGTCCGCGTTCATCCTATGGCAGGGACTTGTCCAAAGTCAGACAGTACAGCTGCAAGTAAGACAGAGTATGTTAGCTGAGCTGTGATCGATTCATGGGATTTAGTCTCCCAAAGCAATACTGAGATGAGGGATGCCCTAAATTATGGTTACGCATACAAAACTTGGCTCTTGGGCCACATTTTAACTAGAAATTTTAACTTGAAATTGCTGTCTAGGCCACTTACACCGGCAGTGACGGCCATTTTGACGTGGCTTGTGCCATGTCAAGAAGTGCGCGGCCACCGCCATGTCTTCTGTTCCCACACGATGTGCGCGCAAGTGCGAAACTCTCTGGCAGTCTCTGGCACCCAATGGTGCAGCAAGCACATTGCCATTGCACTGCGTCCCCAATTATCTCACTCGCCCAAGAAATAGACCATATAGCAGAGAATGCCCACAAAATGACTCTAGCGGTAACCACCAAAGTGCAAGTGCGGGAAATGAAACCACATGTATACTGCACGCACCGATCACAGAGAATGCACTGTATATCGTCGCCTGCCAGCATGACCAGACTATTGTCTGCAATAACTGCAATACAAAATAATTCTTATAAAATTTTTTACTCTATCGAATGATCAAATATGGTTTACCATGCAACACAATGCAAGCTTGAAGATTTGTCATAGCCCCTTGAATAGAGAGGTACGAAATAATTTTGACCACCTAGTGTTCTTTATAGGAGTATTGATTGACACATTGTCAATCGAATGCCAGGGTATTAAGGTTATCCCACTTGGCAAGCACAAACGTTGGGGAAAATGTTACTTTATTTTATACTAAATTTGGTCTCAAAATGCCAGACCTGGTGTCATTTACATTATCTAGAAAACATGACAGAGAGAAATATCTGATGTGTAGCAATAAGGCTATGTATGATGGTAGTGATCCTTAAAGAATTACAAGTGCTGTGCACATTTTGTACAGCTGCGCATGCATGTGGTAGCCGCAGCGATCGCAAGAATGGAGCAAACGAGTGTTATGACATGACGCATCCGCCTTTTGAATACCGGAACAAAATGATTTAATGTAGAGGGACACTTGAATTCCCCACCCCTCCCACCCTGTCTTTTTACGTTTTCCCCAAGTGGCTCTTGCGTCTCGTGTAATCCGGCTTCCTTGCGTAGCTATCCGCCACCAGTAGTTGGTGTAGCACGGAAGATGGTGCTACTGTTACGATGCCAACGCTACCTGGAGGTGTGGAGGTGTGGAGGTGTGGGCGCAAAGGGAGCAAGCCTTCGCCTCTTAGGCTTAGGGTTGGCAGCATGTGGACATGTTGCACACTTGTCAGCATACTTCACGGTGCTGTCCCATGAAAGGCTTTAGTGGGGCTCTGGGTCAGACAACCATGATTGTCAAAATGTGTCACCAATCGCATGTCGGTACACCCGAACAATTAGACGTTGGGGCAAAAATATTCGCTAGATACCCTACCGCGATAAGTCTGACTTCCCCAGTACGCCAACGCCCACCGGCATGTTCTATTTGCAGTAATTCAGCTGGCTAGATTGGTGTACAGAAGGTGCAAAAAGCCCTTTTGATTGTTTGCACTACTGCGTTGTCATACCTTTGCCCCAAGAGCATGTTTCCCACAACTCCCTTAAGAAATATTTTACAGTAACTTTTATATTGTTTGCTCACATATGTCAAGCAACATGGTAAAAGTTAATACCTCAAGCAATGTACCTGAGGTTTTAACATATAAGAACTACCATAGAATGAGAATGTGGGAATCGCAAAGAACCAATGTCTTAAAGTGCAGACAAATATAGCATGGGGTGATGCTGGCAGGGGAGGAAACAGCGGGCTAATTTGAGCCAGTCGGCACATAAGCGAAGAAACAGAGCATTATAGCAGAACAGCAGGAGACAAGATTCCAACGCACAGTTTTCTTTGCCCAGGTAGGCAAAGGCCACTGCCACCTTGGTCACAATTTGAAAACAGATTGTCATCTAACCACAGGAAACTGCGTCGACTGGCTGAAAAAAAAAAAAAAATTCATGCAGATATCATGCACCGTGGGAACCTGTTTAAGCAAAGCTTTCGTGAACCAGCAAGAGGAAACCGTGCCAACAAAAGAAGCGATGCAGAGTGATATTTCTTCCTCGAGCAGCATATATTAGCAATGAACGTGCCCTACAACCCTACTCTGCCACTGCGATGGACCCTACAGATGCTTGCAGGGAAACGCACCCCAACCGATGCCACAAAGAAAACTTCACTGAACACAACCTAACAACCACAGTCAATGTTATTCCATGGAAACTAAAGTTGCGGTTCACCAGATATGGTTGCAAAAGAATGACGCGACTTCCTTTTTCAGGCATAAAATTTCTGTCTTTACTGTCAGTACAACGTGCTGACAGCTAGCGAAGTGCTGGCCAGCAGCAAAATTGCACTTTGAGCTGCGATACATGACTCAGTAGCCTCAGTGTGTTTCACTTATAAGAAGCTTTTAACGTTCCTGCTATACAATGACCTCAAACGTCAACTGAGACCTTTCCTGTGCGCGTCGTTTCATTTCTTTGTCACAATATATGAATTACCTTGCTAGGCAAACCATCAGACAACCCTAGCCAGGCTTCATTAAAAAAAAACTATTTTTCACACATGCAAATAGCTCTGCATAAGCACTCCATGCGCCAAGAAAAAAGGACGACAAGGATTCGTATATTCTCCAATTTTTCAAGGTCTTGCTTGACCATCTGACAGTGGCTTCTAAACAGTATTAATACAATGTCACATGAAATGCTGTATCCTAGCACAAATTCTTCATAAAACTTAGTGCTGCATGAACATGATAGTACCAGTAATAACTCGACTATGTGAAATGAATGCACGTGATAGATTAACATTATGCCCATGCTTTAAAGTCAACACAATAAGTAACATTCAAGAGTGCTGCTTTAGCAGAAAAACAGGTGATGGCACAGCTCATCTACCCAAAGGAGATGGATGCATGAAACTACATGTGCACACGTTACCTCAAAGTACACACTATTTCCAAGATGCACTTTACACCAAAATCGGCAGTACTGCGTCTCTACCAGCTCTTCGACCAAGTCTGCTTTCAATTATACTCTGCATTCCTTAAAACCTGAGTGGCTACATAAAACAGCACAGATAAAAGAGGATCCCTGGAGCTCATTGTCTTCCTTAAGTGCACCGTTTTCTGGTACCACTTGGCACTTCGTAAAATTTTGCAGTACTGGCAAGCCAAACGCAACAAAGCTTTTGCATTGGCTAAATTGGTTATACGCGAGCAGCACATACACTACTGAGGCAATCATGACAACCCTACAGGACCAGTAATTGCCCGAATATTTTAATAACAGCCTTTAAATAGCAGTAAAGCAGGTAGCATGTCTACCTGGTGGCTAGCGGATATGACACAACTCTCGGACCACAGCCCTCGAGATTTTTCAGCGTGCTGCGGGTGCCGCCTAATCTAGACTGATGTCATGCCAACGATCCACGCCGGTTCTCAAAACTTTCAGCAATGCATCATTTCTGGTGCACTTCATTCAATATGGTGCACTCCTTCATTTTCAATATCCAAAACATCTATCTTTGATAGCTTTTCGTGCCAAATCTACTCATATTTCAAATGTTAAATTTCCTGTGGAAGCTGCTTGATGTCTACGCTATCTAAGACTAAGCTTCTTACGATGTCCAAAATTTGAGTTGCAGCTATTCTCTAGGAAATGGCACTTGATCCTGCAGTAGCGGGGCCCTTCAGCGAAGGCACTGAAACCTGTGGACACCATGTGAAAAGCAATGCTTCCACCAATCACCACAACCTGCTGCTGTCAGCAGTGTCAACAGGCACATTTGGGACTTCCATCAATACTATACTCTCGTAGAATTTTCTGTGGCTATGAAGGGAAAGCTACAAAGGCAAAGCATGCACAAGTGAGAGTGCTTCTGAAAAGAGTCCCACGTTTTCATCAATATTAGTTTAAGCTGGGGAAGAGAAAATGTAGACATCTTATCAGCAACAGTTAAGAGAAAACACACCAGCGAATGTAAAAGTTTACTTATTTTGCTGCTTTTTCCTTCTGCAAACATGACACCGTGGCAGATGAAAGCTGTGTCGATTCAGCGTCTGCTCCAAACAACCAAAAGCACTGTCAAACACTGGCGAACTACTTGGCGCGGTAACACATGTGCAGAAGCTCCACCCCCGTAGCTTTCCCTTCATAGCCACAGAAAGTCGTCTGCGAGTTTATACTATGAAAGACTCCACATTTTGCCACATGTCCCCACTCAGTACACTTTCTTGCACGTGCATATACCAGCTGCAACCACTTTGACACACCTGCCCCCAGTCCCATGGCTTCATTGTTTTGACACCACAATGAAAATTCTGGACAAACAATATGCTGATCGCTCAAAAGGGCACAATGCAAGGCTTGACGATACTTTGCAGACCCGTCTGGTCGATTGGAATTTCCTACACGTTTCTCCAACAAAGTGCCAACCACGCAGCCTCGCGTTAACTGATAAGTAATGCGATGAACGCCACTGTTAATATTACAGCATAAGCCATCAGTCGTGCACCACCACATAGGGTGTATAATAAAGAAATGGTACTGTGAGCCAAAACATACAAATTGTATGTGTTAAACAGGTGTGAAATATCCATCGCAAAAAAATTGCAAGCTACAGAGGAAGGAACCAACCAAAACTATCTACCCTGTCTTGGTGCAAACTGCAATGATGATTATTTGCAGGCATGCTTGTAGAGGTACGAATAATGTTTTATTTTAATAAAACATTCTTTTAATGTTCAGCTAAAGAAATTTTGCACAAGGTAGCAGAAGTGCATGTTTTTGGAGCAGTGCATGTATACCTCATACATGGCATTCGTAACATACAGAGCCCCTAAAGTGTATATGTTACCAGCAAGAATCTACTCGCAAATTGGTGTGGTACGTAACATGAAGCTTTGTGTAAAGGATAATAAGGGGAATAACAGACACCCACCCATTCATACAAATTGCTACAAAGGAAACCCATACAGGTTCCTCGAAAGAAAAGCCTCGCAGTTGAAGAAAAATTCGTCCTGGTCCTTTTCTTTCTCGAGGAACCCGTATGGGTTTTCTTTTTGTAGCAATTGCCACAAACGGGTGAGTGATTATCCCTTTATTAATTACTTCTCTCAATCTTGAGGGTTTCTGCAGAACTATTATGTGTAAAGGATAATGGGCTTTACTCTATCAGCAAGTTCTGTGTGCATGAACAGGCACTTATTGCCAGAAGTATCATTCAGACAACCTAGCTTGTGCAAAACCTTTTATCAGATGTCAGCACATGTTAATGTAAGTGCAATTCTAATGCATGCAGACTTGAACAGTAGGCACCTATTTATAATACTAGAGGTTGCTTGAGACAGCTTGCAAAACAACGCTGTACACATATATAAGGCTACAATCACACATTTACAGACAATCGAGCTACAGGAACATTAGCACACAGAATGTCCTACACCTTGGTCCAAGCAAAACGCAACCTTGATTACATTAACTGACGAACAGATCCTTGCAAACAGCACGAGCATGGAAACAATGCAGTCACATGAGAATATTCAATTAAGGGACAGCATTTGATATTACTGTAGTGTTTTTCGGTTTCAACAGTGAAGACAGTGACAAACTTAGCAATGTGCACTGTATGAACAGATGCTACTGAGCCCCACAAGGAAAACAGCAGGCACATTTTAAGCATAAGTAACACCGGTGTGGCAACTTCCTAGCTCGCACACTGTTCAGAGGTTACCATATATCTCTGATCGGTCTCTCTTGCATATGCAGATACTTGGTGGAACAGCCTCAATACTGGTCGTACATTAATTCCTGTATCATTTGACATTACAATGAAAATTATGCGAAACCAAGAACCCTGACCACTCGAAAGGCATCATGCGAGGCTTTACGGGACATTACGTCAGGTCGCCACGCGGCGCGGTGCTACACAAGCGAGCAGCGTCTTGTCAGTTGAAAGGCTGCCTTCACCCTACGCGTACAACGTTGTTGTTGGTGGGGGGGGGGGGGGGGGGGCAATCGCCGTCGGAAACCTAACTTCTGTGTTTCAAGCGTTCTCTACGAACATCGCTAGACGCCACGAACGTAGCGAGATTTCTACGCCGTGAGGCATTCTCGCGGAAATGCGACACACGCAACATATGTGACAACGTGGACTCTGGTCCGCTGCACAGATAACGCAACTGCGTCTCTTCCTAACAGCACAGATCATCTGCGGTAAGACGGCGTGCCCTCATTAGCGAAAAAAGAAAGAAAAAGACCATGGCTATTCCCACCACACGAGAGGCGGGCATGTGCGCAAACTCAAGAACTTGTGAAAAAAATTATCCGGAGATTCCAATCAACGATCGCAAAAGATAGCGCGAGCTAATCGCGACAGCGGAACACTCCAGCAGTATACGCGTTCGAGAAGGGCGAGGATCGTCCCAGCCACGAGATGCTGGCGGCATGCTTTCTTCCCTCGCCCCACACGGGGCGGTCGGGTCGGTCAACCGGCCTGCCTCGCGCTGGCACGGCCAAGCACGCCAACACTGCGTGCTGCGCGAGGCGATGCTCGCGGGCGCACGTAGTGCACCAATAACACGCGCTCTCGCGACAGACCATGCACTTCAACTTTCTTCTTTCCTCTAACCCTCATCGAAAAGAACGCCATAAAGAAAACGAGCAGTTGAAATCCTGTGTGGAATTCCAAATGTAGGGGAGACACTCGCCGAAATCTCCCCGTTGACCGGATCTGCAACATGCCTCCGAGCCATAGAGAGGGGCAGCAGGCGACAACGCAGCGCCGCTGGTGCCAACGTGGCCACAGCAGTGCAGTCCAAGGACTAGCAGAACAATCGCACTCGGCACGGCGTTTCCTTCGCAGTGACACGGGTCACAGACGCCAGGGCAGCCGTGCTCGAGCGAATTAACGCGAAGCAACCCGTTCTAAGCCTATTCGCCAATATCCGTCGACGTGTCATCGACTCGCCGGAGCGGGTGGGGGGGGGACCCCTCCGGGAAAACGACAACATGACACCACGCGAGCGAAGGGCTTGCACTGATAAAAGGTCGTGGATCGGCGGCGCTCGCGGAAAACGGCACTCGAAACCGATGGCCCGCGAGCAATACGCAGTGAGAACGTGTCGTTCCTTACCGTACTGTATCCGTGAAGGGCCGTCCTGTGAAGAAACTGTTACGCTAGCCGCTCCAGCCTGTCTTGTCCAATTGGCTGCGAAAATAAGACCGCGAGCAGAAAAGGAAGACAAAATTACGCTCGCGTGCGGCACGGGAACGTTCTTCGGGCGAATATTCAGCCGCCAGCGACTGCTGAAGCTCGCAAGCGATCGCCGTGGGCGAGCAAAATACGTACCCGGGCCAAGAAGACAAAATCTACGGGTCGCAGACTTCGTCGGCGGCTGTGCCTGTGCTCGGCTCGCCTCTCTCGCGAGCTGCGAGAACGTGTGCAGCAGGAAGCGGCCGCTGCGATTGGTTCCTTGCGCTTCCATGTGGACGCTGCCAGCCAATCGCGTGCCCGAATTGCAGTTCTTTTTTTCTTCTTTTTCTTCCTTTATTTTTATCAGATGCGAGCCCGACGCCCGATAGAGCAGTACATTTTCGTTCTACGTGGTGCTTTCGATGTTCCCTTCCAGTTCGGGTCAGCAAAAGAATAGAGAGGAAAAAATATACATAAATGTAGTGAAGTGGTTAAAGCTCCGGCACTACACCGCACTCGCAACTTGCCACCGCTGCAGCAGTCGTATTGGCACCGACACGCTGCAACTTAAAGCGCATCGCTCTGCGCTGCAGCGGCAGCTTGTTTACAACCAACACGCTCGCTGCCCGAATCAATACGCTGGTGCGCAGCAAACGAAATTCGCACAATGCCTTTGAAACAATCAAAGCTTAGCTCAGTTTATTCACAGATGTCCTTTTCTGCGTTCCGTTCTTTTTTTGTACAATCACAGGACGTTTGTACAAAAACAAAGAAAAAGCTTGAGCTGTACTTAACTCTTTCGGAATATATCTAACGTGGTGTGTGTGTGATGAGTGTACATTATGTACAGAATATACAGTCGGGTCGCGAGTATTCTCGTGACCCCGCATGCGCAATTGTAATGCCGAGGGGGCGCATCAAATAAAATCATACACGTAACATTGCTTTCGAGGAGTCAATCACAGCAGCGCATAACGCGAAGGAAACACTTTCAACAAAGCAGGAAAAAGAAACAAACTCAACAAGTGATGAGGTGGTTGTACCTACATACCATCGCACCCAACCCCTCGACAAAAAAGAAAGGGATGTCTTTCCTTTAGCATACATTTTAAGAATAACTTAAGTGTGACTTAGGTCATGTGGCAGCAACACCAGGTCAAAAAAAGAATAGACAGAATGTGCTGCTACACAGAACATTGCTATCTGCTCAACTTGCATATCAGTAAATTAAAAATAATGAGGCGCATAGCAGGCAACCTCTGGTTGCTAATGAAATGGTGTGATTAGAACCTTGCATGACATAAAACGTACAAATCAGTTCTGTCAATAAAGACCTCCAGTGTTGACCAACATGACAATGAGAATAATGTGAGCTGGGAATGAGCCATAGAAGCCACATCCAAGTTATTTTGTTTAGGCCAGCTAGTGAACAAATGAATTGGTCTAAACGGCTGACATAAGCTAAATCAGTACTTGACAAGTCACAGCAGCACAAAGTCTCTGCGCTCTGACAACCTCGTGCCCTAACTGGAGCGCAGGAAGGTTGCTTCACACAGACTTTGGCTTCAGCCACAATCACCGCTTTCAGAACATTCAGAAAAGCAGAGAAGAAGGAGATACCAGTTTCCGTTAAACACAATAGAAAGGATCAAGAAAACAATTGACACAACAGTGTGGCAGACACATATACACTTGAAACACACTATGCATGAAAGGACTTACTTAGAACCTAATTTTGTTGACAAGTCCTGGAGTGTTATTCCTGGTCAAACACTTTTGGGGATATAACTTTCAGCCAACACAGAGTGACTAAATCAGCGGGCAGATCGCCGATCTCTTTAGCGAGACGTCGCACCGGATGCCATGTTGCACAAAAGTGCAAGTAGCCTCAAAAGTGATCGACCAAGAGTACAGTCTCTAGTGACAATAGGGTAAAAAGCAAAAGTTGTGTGAAAGAAGGAAAATAATGTGAAATGCTGCACCTACAATTAGGCTTACATTAAAAGAAAGAAAGAACTTCAAGCAGTGACTGCAAAATTTTCACTGCAAGAGAACGCATTTGTACCACAGCAGCATACGAAAAAAAATGTGCCTGCACCCTGCTTACAGAACAGGACTACAGCAACACATCCGTTTTTCATTTTAAACAATGAACCACCTTATAGAGCATGATGCCAGGGAAGTACAATGCAAACCAGGCGAGTCCAGATAAAGGCTCGATGCCTTCGGGCTAGTGGGTCAGTTCTGTGTAATGCTTGACCCACAACATGTAAAACAGGGTACTAGTTCCAAGTCTCAAGGCTGTCTAGCACTCGTCTTTTGCCATTACAACATACGTCAACGACACCCACACTTTAGTCATCCCTCTATTGCCTTTGAGGGTAAGAGAAAAAATACACTGTCCTAGGACTAAGGTCTGCCGTTCAACAACTACAACAGCAGAACGAGTGCTGTACCAAGGCCCAGTCGTGCATGATGGCACATTGTGCTGTCGTCTAGAGTCGCATCTAGCAAATTTGAAGTGCGGCAGCAGAACCCGATACCTAAGCTAAAACACTGGTGCCCGCTCTTCTCAATCTTGAAAGAATTCATTTGCTTAACAAAAAGTCATTTTCGAAGCTAAGTCACATCACTCAAATAAACTTCGGGACATCAACGCGTCACCATGTTCCACAAGTGTGGCTTACACACAACACAGCCACACACATTTCATCCACATTGTCTCATGGTGGAAGCCGGACGACGAGAGCTGCGGAGATGAATGCCGAGGCGGCCTTTTAAAGTTTCATCTGTCGAAACAGTTACGCTGCTGCAGACACCTTGAACGTGTCCAGTGGTGGTGGGGTTCGTCTAAAGGCCTTTCTTTCTTTTCTTTCATTCTTTTCTTCTTTATATATATATTTTTTTTCGTGGAAACAGAGACCACCAGGAACATAATGTGGCTCGTCGCCACGGAGGAAGCAAGGAGCACAGGCATCAAGCAGCTCCTTTCTTCCACTCGACTCGAAGGGCCGAGGTCTACCAGCGACATTAGTCGGCAACAAAGCCACCACCGTGCAGGGGGTGACGTAAGAGCAGGTCCCATCAAGATGCTGACGACTCCCACGGTGGATTGGTTGGGGTCAAGCTTGCTGCTGGCTTGATAAAGGTTTTGGCAACAGGAAGGGACGTCTGCACAACGTCACCTGCCACCTGACTTGGACGAATGTCAAGTTTCGGCTCCGGGGCTTGGATGTGGAGAAGGGTAGGAGGGAGCACTGGGCGCCGCCCCGCAGGTGACGACGGCGGCGATGCAGGGGCGGTGCGGCCGAAAGAGGAGGAAATGACAAGGCGTCCACAGCAAACGCTACCACATGTTGTGAAGGTGCAGATTGCGGCTCAGCACTGAGCGCACATCACTGGTGAAGCGCAGTGCGTCCAACACGGGCAGTAGGTTGAGCAGTGCCATGTCCCTTGGGTCCGAAAACCATGACTTGATGGGGATGGCATTGTCTGCAGGTCAACCAAAAAAATGGGGAGAACAAAATAATAAAGCATACTGTCATTGTAAGATGACAACACACAGAGAGCAGGTCAAAACCAAATCATCTCACAATGACTTTCGGAATTTCTGGCGCACATCTCGGCTGTAAGTGTGCATGAGCGCATACGCAGCCGAGCACCCTGCTTTGGAGGCAATCTTCTGTGTGTGCAAAGAGTGCGCTTGCTGAGAGGGCATGGCATCATGTTAGTTGCCTTCCTGCGTGTTTAGTATTGGAGGTCGCGCAATCTCGAGTTTCGGTGAATCATTGGAGCAAGAGGCAGACAAAGCATTCACTCCCCCGCTGCCGCCACTTTTCATGATAGTGTTGTCCCAGTGCGGGCGACACTATCAGCTGCAGGGACAGAGTGCACGCGAAAGCGTGGCTGGCTTCACTTGACTCGTACCACTGATGTGAAGATATTGTCGACGTGGCATGAAACCATATCATTTGTTGCTGACTCCCAAAGTCATCAAAATAAATTGTTTTTCGCATTCGAATTTGCTTTTTTGATTGCCCGATAATTTGTAAAATTCTGCGGCCCCTTTACTTTTAAGAAATATCAATCGGCGACTGTACTTATTTGCATAAAAGGTCAAATTTCAATACAACGAAATTTCGATTTAACAAAGCAAATTGGCAATTTTACCTACTTCGTTGTATCGAGGTTTAACTGTAACGTATTTGCACAATTCCACAACAGCAACGACAGTAACCTGCAGTTACATTACCACCCAAATATCTGAAAAAAATAACTTGGTGCCGATTCTAATGTGCGGATCAAGTAAGGAAACCCGAGTCAACGCATAATGTGTAAACGATTGTATGGAACGTACAAAGGCATACAGACATGCACACAGCTGAACCTTAGCAGCTACTAGTCACAATGAGAATCCGACAACAACTCTTTTTCGCTGTCCACTAACCACAGAAAGTCCTTTTATGTTCAATCTAATGCATTAGAAATGCCACACTTCAAGGCTTGCGTAACCACCATCAGCAGGAGGACATTCCACACACCATGAACCCACCTTGCAATGTCTCTGGACATCACTTTCTGCAAACGACCCGTTCGATGGCACTATGGCTAGCTAGCTTGCACTGAGATTTTCTTTTAAATAAGAATCGGTTTCGCTTTTGATTTTTAATCGGAATGGGTTACGACTGTAATGCGCATACAAATTTGAACACACCTTTTATTTAAATAAGGTGCATGTTAGGATGGTGCAAATACAGTACCTATACTTCTCCTACATCTACACTTCTTCATACAGGATACTTGTGAGGACAGTGTTAGCAGACTTTTATTTTCTGCACTTTTCCCATGATTTGCTGCATTCCTTAATTTTTTTCTGTATCACACTGGGTACCAGTGAGGGAGCTCACAGAACAGTGTCACTAGCGATGCTTGTGCCGATTGCTTAAAGATGACAATCAGCTGGATGCATGGTCAGATAACGATCCAACTACCACGCAAGGATGATGGCATACTGCTCCATTGTCCAGCTGCGGCTTTAGAGGGTTCCTCACCAGGCTACACAGCAAACTCCGATCCGCTTATACGCTGAAAGTCATTACGTGCCTTCTAGGAAGCGTTCTGCGGCAACAATTTTTCAGATTAGTTCATTATTAGCCGAGATAGAAATATTTCAGTGACGCAAACCCATGATTTCGGGAGGCAAGCTCCACTGCCAAGCGAGACACTCTCTCCACTTGCCCCATCTAAGCCTCCGCAAGCTAAATTCCTTCCCTGCGTTCTCCCATACCGGAGCTCGAGAAATGCGTGTCGCATAAGTCACGGGCCCCGCCTTCATGTTTTTTTTTTCTTCGCTTTCTTGTGGCACGGCGCACTTCCGCTGACGGCATTGCGCACGAGCTGTTGCGATTGTTTTGTTTCTCACAGCGCACGATTTTGTTTGCTGTGCACAAGGACATCTGACTAGGGGTGCAAGTCAGTGCTACGTGAACGCTGAGGCAGAACAAGCGGATCACAAACCATGATCATGCGCTGGACATGGTAGAAAATGGCATAGTTTTGGTGTCTGCGTGTGACTGCACAATAAGAGAACAAGCAGATGAAACGGAAGTACACATCTCTTGCTGCAGTGCGAAGTTAAACAAAAACACACAGGCATTCGGTTTGTGCAGTTTATTATTTCTCTAAACTTTATTTCGTCTATTTTAGCAATATATACAAATAAGAGCTGTTGCCTTGAAAAATTCTCGACGTCACGTGTCACCACGAGCGACGTCACAGTGCGAACACGAGTACATAGGCACACTGGCATGTGTACGTCATCCTCCGGCTAGGAGCATGGCGGCCACGAGAAGGGAAAACGCCGTTCGATTTGAAATTTCATATCTTTCTTGGTGTGTAGTGATGTAACACTTTGCAGACACGATCCTTATCACGCATTGTATGCATTGCACTTGTCAGCTCAAAATGGCCAGACCTGGTGAGGGGCCCTTTAAATAATGATACACAGGCCAGAACTACTGGTTACCTACAGGTAAACTGACCTAACAGTACACTTCCGAGGTAGAGCTGGAACCAACCAAACTGATTTTATAGGGTTTTATGATTCATGATCACGGTTTGGCTTTGAAGGATGCTCCAAACCAATTTTGATCACCTGGGCTCTCTTACGTGCCCCAAAGTACATGTGCAAAAAAGGTTTTGCAAGCTGCTCGCATCATAACACAGCCTCCTTTGGCCGAGAATCGAAACCATGACCACAATGGGTAGCTAAGGATCAACACTGGAAACAAGCAGCGGCATCAAATCTGAATCATCTCTAGCATCTCATTAAAGGGACACTAAAGGTAAATATTAAGTCAAGCTAAAGTGATAGATCAGTGCTCGAGAATCAATACAGTTGAACCCCCTTATAATGACACTGGTTTTAACAATATATTGGTTATAACAATGAGAAGCTGCTGCACTGTCGACTTTTGTATGTTTTCCATAGTGAAATAACCCGCTTACTACAATGCCCTGACGCCGCATTATCAGTTATAACAATGAAGTCTGGCTGCTGGGTGTCCAAGCTGAAAAGTAGTGAAATGCGATAGCCTTGAAAAGCAAAAAAGAAAACGAGAAATTCAAGCTGCTGTACGATGGGCTGTTGCTCCAACAGTCGCCGCATGCTCATTTTCGATCCATCTCCGTGCGGCTCTCTCCCGTCGCCCATCCATCCCTCCAAACATGAATGGGCTGCGCCCATAGCTCTATACCACGCTACCCTCCAAAACACAAATGGACCGCGCCAACTGCGTGCAAGCAGATTGCGCTGGGCCATGCTCCTGCACAAGACGCTCATTTGAGGGGTTGCCAGCCATTTGTGCGCAGGCATGAGAGAGAAAATCTCGGGGCTTTTGCTCCTTGAACATGTAAGTCTGCCTAGGCACTACGGAGGAGGTTTCTTAGTGCGTGTTGTATCCCCTAGCCATGCTGGCATTGCGGAGTGTGGTTGAGTTTGTTTACACCCTGCCGCTGGCTACCCGTGCGGTGAGGGAGTGGGCACGGGCGCCTCATTTGGTGATCGCTGTGTCTTAAGGGGCAAGGTTCTGATTGGTGTTGTATAAGTTGCGGGTTGCCTTTTTCGTTGTGACGATACATTTACAAGCACTGCTCCAGGAGGGCATGTGTAACCGGCAAACGGAGGCCTCGGGGGAGCACCTGAGCTTATAATAAAGCAGGCAGCGCAGGATCTCCAAGGCACCCAAGGGGTAGCGGGGGGATCAAAGCTGGAAGTAGGGCTGTGAGTTGGGCCGCAGAGGCCGAAGTGTGCCAGGGGCAGTTCGCAAAAAAAAAAAAAAGAAGGCATTCTGCGGTAGCGGACAGCCAATCTTATACACCCCTGACACGCTTCGGCGTTCACATCTGGTGCCTTTAACCAGCAAAGGCATAGCATTTAAGATCCGAAATTTACATATAAAGGGCGTCCCTTGGGTAATTGAAGATTTCAAGGAGAGGCCTTCGTCCTGGAGTGGACATAAAGATAATAATCTCACGACGAGTCGGTTTCGTGATGCTCATTTCGACTAAAAAAAAAAATTGGCGATCTGCAATCGCGGACAGGCGATTTTATACACCCCTGGCATGCTTCGGCCTCACCGAGAGCCAACCCGCAGACCAGCCCGGGTTTTAGCTTTGGTGTCCTGGAAGTGCCGTCAATAATGCAAAATAATGACATATTGTTACAGTTAGTAAAAAACATGATTGAATAATTATATTTACACCCAGCCGCCAACTTGAGATGCTAAGTTCAGCACTATTGCGCCCCACGACTTCTGCAACACCAGTCAGAATTTTGCCTCAGCAGGTAAGTCGGACAGACTTGCTAAGTCCTTCTAGATTTTCAATATACGTGGCCTGAGCTCTACTACAGTCGCAAGCTATGATCCGCCACAACTGACTTAGAATGAGCGCTGCAGATGCGAGACAGTCTGTCCGACACAGCGCAGTCACCACATCAGGCGTCAATGCCCGCTGCTTCACCTATTTTACCGCACCGGCAGCCAGCATTCGAGTGTAAACAAACTCAACCCCACTACGCAATGCTGGCACACCTAGGGACAGACGCCTACAACACGTGCTAAAGAAACCTCCTCCATAGCACCTAGGCAGAATCATATATTCAAGGAGCAAAAGCTTCCAGATTTTCTCTCTCCTGCCCGCCTTTACTCAAGCCTGCGCAGAAACGGCTGGCGATCCCTCAAATGAACGTTTCGCGTGCTCCCAGAAGGGTTGCAGAAGATAGTGCGCCAGCTATAGTGTACTAGAATAATGCGCATTATTCTAGTACACTATAGTGCCAGCCTTTCCTCTTTCCTCTTCCTCTTTAATTCTTAACGCCGACAGCCACGGCTTGTTACACGCGATCGGAGCGCCCAGGAAGCAGTTAAACGAGTGAACACCATCAGCAGCCAGGTGGAGGAAGGTGGTGGGGAGGGGCACTGGCCTCCCTGCTTATATAGCTTTCTCATATCATCTCTGCCATCCCCCTATTTTGATTTTTTCATGCAACCCGGTTATAACAACGGAATTTTCACGGCACTTGAATATTGTTATACGTAGGTTCGACTGTATTATCACAAACAGGGCCTTAATAATAGAGAAACTGAAGTAAATGCAGGATATGATTAGAGACTCCCCCAGGACATTCAAGCACTTGCCCAATGACGAAAGCACTCCTCACTTAAATTCTGTCACGAGTACTCAACCACTCATTGCAAAAAATATCATTGTATTGTATTAAAAGACAAAATAAAATGCTACTTATCCAGTTCTATTTCATATTTTTAGAACACATTAAAATTACCCCCGACAACGACGTGGGCAGTCGAACGGTCTCATTTTTGCTCAACTCTGCACAGCCCATGCTTTCGCATTTCGCAGTTTCGTTATCGCATTGTGCTGCGCTGGTTTTGCTGGCTTGCGAAACTCGCACAAACTGAATATGTTTCAGACATGAAATTTCAAACCGAACGGCGTTTTCCTTTCTCGTGGTCGCCATGCTCCTAGCCGGAGGATGGCGTACACATGCCAGTGCGCCTATATACACGTGTTGGCACTGTGACATTGCTTGTGGTGACACGTGACTTCGAGGATTCTTCAAGACAACACCTGTTATTTGTATAATCTATTGCTAGAATATACGAAATAAAGTTTAGAGAAATAATAAAACGCACAAACGGAATGTCTGTGGGTTTTTGTTTTACTTCGCACCGCAGCAAGAGATGTGTACTTTCGTTTCATCTGCTTGTTCTCTTGTTGTGCAGTCACGCGCGTAGACACCGAAACTATGCCATTTTCTACCATGTCCAGCGCATGATCATGCTTTGTGATCCGCTTGTTCTGCCTCAGCGTTCACGTAGCACTGACTTACACCCCTAGTCAGATGTCCTCATGCACAGCACGCGCCGTTTTACTTACCGACGGTAACAAAGGGTGGTGATAGCAATGTCACCACTCCCCCGGTTGGGTGGCGGGAGATTTGAATTTCAATAAAGGTATTCGGATCCTTTAGGTGCAATTTTCTCATAAACTAAGTCTTTTCTTGGCGTGAAACAGGCGTTGCGGGGTTTCTGGAATGGTATTTAAACAGTCCACGTCTAATTATTTATTATTTGCCTTTAGTGTACATTTAAAGCTTGTTTCTCTCTCTCTCAAATCTGAACAGCATTCTGCTGTGTGGAGACTTTTCCCACTGTTGCAGCTTTCCTCTCTCTCACTTGGCTTTTGTGGGCGAAGCCCAACGATGGTAGCTGGTGCAACTTCACAAAATCAGGGCTTGTAATTCTTAGCCTTTCTTTTTGCAGTTCAACATTGTTGCAAGAAACAGTGCTCAAATCATGCTTCCTGCCAGTGTTGTTTCCTGTTCTTTTTGAAATTTTGCTGTCGAATGTTTCTACATGGCAGGATGAAAATACAAACAGGTATTTTTCCATGCAAACAGTCGCCTTTCGTTGAAACGACATTTAAGAGTTGTCGACACGTGGAAGCACATCCTTTATGGATTATTTTCCTTCGATTCCATTCACTTCTCATCACCCATCACAGCAAGTGGTCCCTATACTGGTGATTTATGCCAGCCAATGAGGATACGTTAAAGAAAATATAAAAACAATTAAAGGATCATTACGTGAGACGGCACATAGCACCTATGGCATGAGTAATCTTGGCAGTATGGTCTAATGATTAAGACATCACCATTCCAACTGGAAGAGCTCCTACAGCTGATACCATAACTATATCGAACCTCCAATAACCAAGCCAAAACTGTACCCGTCCCAAAACGCTCTGCCAGTAATGGCAAAGATTAATCCTGTTGGCTACACTTTCTTTTGCATTGCTTGCTGCAAACAAACCACACTCCTGAGCTCATTTCACTGTGTGCAGTTGAATTAAGCCACTCATACTTAACAATGTGCGGCTTATACTTGTTTCATCATCACGTCTTTTGATAATTAAACTTGCTCGCGTGTTGAGAGGAAGGTGCCTTTTCACAGCAAGTCTCATACAAAATGGTGAAGTGAGTTAGTTGGTTCATTCTTTGAGGATTGCAGCTACAATCCTCAAAGTCTCATTCATTTCTTGCAATCATGCACAGTAGCACAACAGTGAATAATAGCAACCTTCACAAAATATGTTGCACACATGCAACATATCTTGTAAAAGTTGCTATGTGCAAGGTTATGGTATAATACAGAATACTATCTTGTACAGATCTTCCTATTAAGCATATTAGAATGAAGCCTATTTTCTTCCACATGAGAAACATCACCATGGACAAAGCTTGTACGTTTCCCAGCCTTTTGAGGGATAAGAGAGAGTCCGCTGGAGTAATGGCTATGGGGTGCCCACCTGGATAGGACCGATAGGCACCAGGCGAGTTGTCCAAGATGAAAATGCTTGACAGATCTTGTGTGATGGCGGAGAGATCTTTGGTGTAGCTCCCATAATCAAGCGTACAGTGCTGGAGAAAGCAAATGGGGGGGGGGGAAATGACCCACATTGTTTCAAAAATATCACAAAACATACGGCTCAAATGTCTTACTCTGTTCAAAAAGGGATACACCCCCTGACACCTCATTTTTTCACCAGACTACAGAACTACTCCCGACAACTGTGCTTACTGAAAGAACATTCCAGTTGTGACTATGTCGCATCTTGTATACATTAATAAAAAGACATTTAAATTTAACTCTTTCACTACCGCGCCTATTCAAATCGATCAATTTGATCGACGCATTTCAAGTTCAAAATCTCGCGCTCTCGCGCGGCTTGCGAGTGCCTAGCACCATCTACCTTAGAAAGTGGCAAACACACAACGTGATCCGCTATTGTTTTGTTAGTTTTTGCTTTCCGGTGCGTCTCCTCGCGCCGCAAAAAGTTTCGGATTGTCAGGCGAGCGCGTCGATCATGGCGTTGTCATCGCGTGCAGACGCTCCTAAAGGACGTGTTTCTCGCCAATGGAGCGCTTCTGTAGCTGATTTTGAGGATGAAATCAGTAGTAGTGAGCCTGAAGAAGATGTGGACAAATCAGAGTTCAGCACCAAGGACGAGGATGCATCAAATCAAGCCTGAACATCCAGCAAGTAGGTGGCGGCTCTCTGTGCGGCGCACACTTCGATTACTAATCATAGTTATGGGCGGTGTAGCATGTACTCACAGCTGTATTATGTATTTTCAGGGCCTCAACGTCATACAGACATGATTCCTTGCCAGCAGCTGTAAAGTGCATACAGTTTCTTCAGAGAAGAAAGCTGGGGGTCAAAGTAGGCGGCGCGCTCCGGAGTACTGCACGACACTTCATACGGGCCATCGATATCTTCCAACTATTTTTCACTGCAGAGCTAATCAACGTTATCTGCGAAAACGCAAACTAATATGCATGGACGCATATTTTAGAGACGCAGACCTACGCAGAAAAGGACAGCTCATGGAAACATTTCAGTCCCCGTGAAGTAATGCAATGCATCAAAATTCTGATCTACATGGGAATTGTGGAACTGCCTCGCCTCCATCTAGTATACTGGAATACCTCAGAGTTATTTTCGGGTCTCATTCCTCCAAAGATTATGCCCAGAAGCAGATTTTTTTTCCCCTTGTTTTCCTCAGTGTCTTGGACCCGGAGAAGACTGACCCTGTCCGCGATGGGAAGCTGCACAGGATCGCACATATACTGCAGCATATAAATGATGTCAGGTCAGCTTTTTCTGCCATACCGAAATTTGTGCGTGGACGAACGAATGGTTAAATCATAAGGACAATTGGGAATTCGGCAGTATATGCGTGACAAGGGGGTCAAATGGGGGTATAAGTTATGGGTCCTCGCTGACTCAAGGACAGGCTACGCTGTTCAATTCAGTCAGAAACACCCAGCTCAAAGGGACTGGCTTATGAGGTTGTAACCCGCCTGTGTGATGCATATTTGAATCAAGGCTACATCATCTACCTTGACAACTTCTACACATCCACCTCCCTCTTTGAACCTCTTGAAAGGAAAACTCTCTCTTGCGGAACAACACGCAAAGATCGTCGTAGATTTCCCTCCCAGTTGACAGACTCCACTTTGAAGAAAAGAGCAACTCGAGGTGACATTCGCTGGCTGTGGTGCCGTGCTGTGCTGTACTTGCAGTGGAAAGACAAGCATGCTGTAAACATGATAAGCACAGCACACACTGCCAACAATCACGTCACTGCAATGCGAAAAGTGAAGAGAGGAGACCCATGGACAAAGCTCCCCATTAGGAAGCCGCTTTTGATAGAAGACTACAATAAGGGCATGCTTGGTGTTGACAAGTCCAATCAACTTATTGCTTCCTATAATGTCTTGATGAAGTGTGTCAGGTGGTGGAAGACACTGTTCTTCCACTGCATTGACATTGCCGTTGTCAACAGCTTCATCATTTTCCAAGAACACAGGGCACATCATCCTGAGATAGAGGAGCTCTCTAGAAAGACTGGCTTTGGCCAGCTTGCATTTCGAATTGAGCTGGTAAACCAGATTTTTGGAATGGATGACAGACATAGTCACCCTCACCTCTTCCAAAGAAGTGTGCACAAGCCCCAGCTGCAAAAAAAGTGCCCTAACTGCAAGCTCTGCTACAAGAAAAACAAAGTAGAGATGAAGACGGCAGTTTTTTGTGAGCTGTGCGGTACGTATCTGTGTTTAATCCCGACAGGGGACTGCTTTGGAGAATGGCACGGCACTCAACCATGCTAACTCTTTTTTTTTTTTTGAGGAAAGAACAGTTTTCCGGAAAACTTTCTGAAACTTGTGTCATCTGTTTAGGACGTAATAGGCTACAATATGTATATCTTCAAATTTTTTCACTACTGATATTTTTAAAGTTGTGCACCTTTTTCAAGCAGAACAATATCCTCACTGTATAAATTTTTACACTATAAACATTTTTTCATTAATTTGTGTAATAAATATATATGCAACATTTATGTTATTGAGTAGGAAATTCTCCTAGCTACAGTTTAGTACCAAACAATGTAAATAAGGCATTAGTGCCTAGCCACCAAAAAATATTTCCTTCCACCTAGTAAAAACTTTTTCCCATGGTAGCGAAAGAGTTAAGAGTGTTCTACTTGATTCAGAGTTAACATTTAAAGAAGCAAAATTTTTGGCTCATTTCTATCGTTTACTGTGTATCCGAACTGTCAACGCTGTAATTAGGCTATGGAGAGCACAACAGACAATTAACTTCCCTACCCTTTAATCCAGCCAGTTCAAAATGTGCTCCAAGTGCAGCCTCGCTTCGGACGTGAAAAAGGAGACTGATCACATGATCAAAATGAGTTGTGGTGGTCTCGTACTGCCAGACACAACAAACACACCCACACACACACACGCTATGGCAGTGCTGCCAAAATTCGAATCTGTTCAGCACGGAATGAAAGAGCATGTGTCTCTTGTGTTTCCTGGAGAAGTGACCAAATGGAAGGTTGGCAGCTTTCGGTGACACGATCATTGTATGCCCTTCAACCATGGCCCTGAGCTGACTGGTGTTTGTGATACCAGGTAAACCACTTTCAGTGAAGCGATCAGGGGTGGAAGAGCCCAAAGTCATTTTGCAGCAGTTTCTGGAGCAGGTAAAATTTAATTTTGGAGCGAGTACCTTGGGGCAGACGAATTCTGATTTTGGAATAGTTTAGAGCAGGGTGTCAGAAACCAGAACCGAATGAAAAAAAAAAAAAACTTTATTTTGCGTGAACCGAAATATTACTTTTTTTTCCCACTGTGAAATGAAAACAAAAACAAAAAATTCACATTAGGCTGGCCGTTTCCTCTGGAGCTTTTCATACATGCATTGCCTGCACCTGTGGATGAACCTGCACCTGCCTCATTTGTAAATGCACATGGGCTTGCTGTCAATCTAGAAGCAGCAGCACCTTTATTACGGTTTTCAATGTGGCTCATCGAGAGGCAGGCATTTTAATACACTTGCATGCATTTGAATTTGGTGAGCATAAAATAACTCTCCAGTGGTGGGAAACAAGTTCAAGCTGGTTCAAGCTGATTCAAATTGTTATTTTTCCACTCTGGAGTTGAACAGGAAATGAAGTTTTCATTGAACTGAAAAGAATTTTTTTTTTTTTTGAAATTTCAGTTCAACATTCTGATCAGTAGCAGATAAAATTTATTAATGGTGCATAATTATTACCGTTGGAGCAGAAACAGTCATCATGATTGTTATATATTAAAGATTTAAATATAGCACAGCATATTCATAGATACATGACAGAACACAACTGATTACAGGCAGCATAATAAGCAAAAGTTTATTGTTTGGATAAACCAGACATGTCTTCTCATCCCGGCAATGGCACCAAACTCTCATTAATTTAGAAATATTTGACCCTGCAACAGTCCATCCATTCTGACGCCTCACGAAGTATGCGGAGCACCACAAATGTGCGACACGAAAGAGCGAAAGCAGCACTGGCATGGAACCGAAATATAGCGATGAAGTCCACATCACCGTAGTCATCAACAGGACCCATACGTGAATAAGCAGACCTGCATGATCGGATTAATTTGCAGTGTTTGCGACGAGCAATGTTTGTGACAAACAGTGCTTACGTTTTGATTTTGTGGAAGGTGTGCGAAGTACAAACCATAGTGAGAAAGCCGTTGAGAATGAAAAGCAATTCTACAGCAGCCCACACACTAGCCCCAAACCTACCAGATACATTGTGATGGACGATTAGCTGCCGGCAAGCTTGCTGGTGACAAAATAATTGGGACGTTCGCATGGCAGTGAAAAGCACTACCACTCAGATGAAGGCGCGCATGCTTGCAAGTCAACGTTAAATTTCGTCTGCATGCAGACTTAACAAGGTTCAGCATAATTAATACCCCGAACTAGACATTTATCCTAAGATAATTTTGTCGTAATGACGGAAGAAGCACTGCAAGCCGCTGTTTTCTGCCTAGCCCTAACATGCGCTCGTGGAGTAGATAGCAGTTAGACGGGCTAGACGGTTGCTGGGTTCGCGTTTCCAGCACGTACGCTTTGCACTGGTAATCCAGTGGTGGCAAGTGCAACGAGCTGAGGGAGAAGGAACTCCTTCGAATACGCTCTCCTAACAAGTTGAACAGCCTCGTAAAGAAAGGACCGCACACGCTACCACGGAGGCCGTGATCTTACGCGACTTCCATGACTATAAACATAATGCCTAGCACCGCGCTGTGCTGGCGATCACGAGGTGGCCATGATACCTAACGGTATTTTCGAGACACCTGCCACCAAAGCTGTTATAGCCTAGTGTGGTGCAATTTCGGCAATTTTTTTTCCACTTCTGGCACAATGCGGCATCAGTATCAAAATTCGCGCAGGAGTCCCACCCCATGCGTGATGAGTTTCCTCTTTCACGTCTAAAGCCGCACTACACACTAGACAAGCACTTTGAACGGGTTGTATAAAAGATGCTGCAATTAATTATTTGTGCCATTCATGAGGAATTGAGGCTTTGTACTGGAATTGTCGAGTCGACAGCTGTCTTTAATGAAGCATGATATAAAAATTGTGTGTCAGTACTCCTTTAATCTGTCATGTTCACTTACAGGGGGCTGCAGGGCTAAAATCACAATTTTGGCCAGAAATATGCAGTTTCTAAATTTTGTTTGTTTTGGATGTCTAAGCACATAAAGAAGCTCCTTGCCAAGTTTGGTTATTACCTGAGTGATAGAAGAATAGAAAATTAGCATTCTTTACCCTGCAGTTGTATGTGTTCTGGCACGTTTTGAGATCTTCGGATCAATTTTACTGAGTGCACTCTTTGGCCAATTTAGGAAAACTATCGTTCTGAGACTGCAAAGGCGAAAACTATAAGATTGTTTTTAGGCTAAAATTTGTGGGGAGCAAGACAATGCACATCCTGAATTTCTAAATTGCGCCTATCAAGACAAAAGTATAAATTTCTGAATCAAAATAAAAGAAAGAAAGAAAAGAAGAAAAAAGCTTTTAGGTGATGCGATTTCTACAGAAGAAGGCGTAAAATTGCAAGCAGCTGCTCCTATCCTGTGATATGGGGCATCCAGAAGATTGACTGGATGCCCCATATGAAGGGTTTGACTGTATTTAGAAAAATTGATTTTGCATTAGAATATTTAAAATGAGTTTTCCTAAGGGGATACACTCATTTGCTTAATGTGACATGCATAACTTTTTTATTCCTATTTGTGCTAGGGCAATCAAATTCATTACATGTTCTAACGACAAGAAGACAAAGCCTCAGGCCAAATTTAGCTCAAACTGGCATGTTGGTCCAAAAGTTTACCTTTCAGCCCCACATGGCTCCCAGAGAGGAATTTAAAAGCTGCATGAACAATATTGTGCATGCAACAGTACAGCACATTTATACAATAAAAAAAATTGCAGGGAGCACACTGTTAAGAGAGCCTAAGTTGCTTTTGATTATTTTAGGCGTGTGCAGTGATTTTGGAGTTGCGTTGCTAAGCCCACGGGCACGGGATCAAATCCTGGCCGCCGGCAGCTGCATTTCGATGGGGTTGAAATGCAAAAACCATGTACTGCGCACTGGGTGCATGATAAGGAACCCCAGGTGGCCAAAATTAATCCTGAATCTCCCACCATCAAGTGCCCCAGTATCATATTGTGATTTCAGCAAATAAAATCCCAGAATGTAAACTTTAATTATTTAGCTCTACAATTCTGAGTAGTTTTGATTTTTCAAGTGAAGGTTCCTTTGCAGAGTAGGATGGTTTGGTGTTGCAGTAATTGGACAGTGAAGAGGAGCAGGCAATGTGGGAGGAGTGTGGCTGATTGCGGAGAGGCAGCTGTGGGAAGGATGAGGAGGACGGTACTATGTGCAGAGTAGGGTGCCAACTAATTGGTAGTGTCATTGATGTCAGCCCTAGTGCGGTGAACGCACACCTGCGCTCCGTTGCAGCAGAAGGAATGCATCCCACTGGTGCTCTGGGTTGGCTGACATGTGCAACCCTAGAGAGAGCGCTCCAAATAAAATGGCCCATTGGTCGGAGAAGAGTGAAGCAGCATGTGAAAGTTGCTTTAGCCGAGAGACAGGTCAACGGCTTGCAGACAGTCGAATAATGAGAAGCTACACTTGTTTAGACACTTACTTAACGTGATTTTCGTAATATTTTTGTATTATTTTTGGTTGTGTTGGCTGCCGCATTCACTGGCCACCAACAGTGGTGACACCTGCATGGCCATTTCATGCACCTGCTGCACGGTGGCCTACCAGAACAGCATTTCATCCATTTATCACATTCTCTGTACTGTTAGTAAGAATATTCACACCTCCTGGACCACAATGGAGACCTGCACCGAGGCCCCGTGTGGTGAACAATGCTGCACCACACCGCATTTCTTTTCCTTGAAAGGTTTGCAAGGCAATGCCCTTTGATACCACACAAGTCGCATGCCTTTCTTAAAATGTGCTGCCCCCCTCTCTTAAGATGAATCCTCAGACAAGCTGGATAGCTTTAAGCACCTTTATTTATTTTTTCATAGACTCAGCACACTTCCGTTATGCTGTGCTTCTAGTTGTCTGATTGATTAGTCAAAAAGCAACACTGGGGCTCTAAGAGATGCTCTAGTGGAGAGCTACTGATTAATTTTTGTCAGCTGGGGCTCTTTGGTGAGCACCTAATTAAAGCACATAAACATTTTCACATTCTGTCTCGTCAGAACGTGGCCACGGCATCCAAGAATCGAACATATCGACTTTATGCTTGGCAGCAGAATGCCATAGCCGCCGGCCACCGTGGTGGGTTTTGAGATTTTTTGCAAGACCACCAGATATTCATTCATCTTTCAACAAAAATCACGTGCAGCAGCTGGCCAGTGAAACAGCACAAACACCAGCAACAAAAGTGACTAAAAATTTGCACACAGTTACAAAAAGAAAAGAAAAACATCTACGACTTTGCAAGCATGTTGCCATTTAGACTGTGAAAATTGCATTACATGGCCTTCTTGCAATTTTTACACATCATGTAGGCAATAAGCAATAGCAGAAAAGAAAGGGAGAGAGAAGAATGGACAAAGCACTAACTTGTCGATAGTAGCGCTTCCTGAGAATTCCCCGGTTGTTGTCAAGCTTGTCGGCCACGGCAGCACCGTAGATCTCCATGCTGGCTGTGAACACAACCAGCTCGTACCACTGGCTTACCTGCATTGCATGCAATGACCCCAGGATTAGTCTGAACCCAGCAACAGTACACAAAGTCAACTAGACCTCTACTAAAACATTGGCCTAAAGGTCCTTTTACTATGCGAGAGTCTGCTCTTAACAGAATCAATAACAAAACATAACACAGTAGCCTCAACAGCCTCGCAACTCTATTCAGTGTGGAAACATTCCTAGAACAACGAAGACGCTACTACCATCAGTTACAACACAGTGCAGCTTAATATCACATTCTGGGGCTTAATGTAATTAAACATCAGTGCAGATTTCATGCGTTGCTTAAAGGAGAAGTGACACGACAAGTTTGAGAAAAGCTGTCAACATTTACAATTCATCAAATAAATCAATAAAAGAAATATGGCAGTTTCGACTTGGTCAATCATTTTACCTCAAATGATGGTCCAAGCCTTCTAAATCGCAGAAACAATACTGGCAAGTGTCAGGGCACCTTAAGTAGTTAACTGTATTAAGTGTTTCCACAAAACCAGTTTTGGTACTTGGGAGGTGGACGTGCTATGACATTATGATATGTTGGCTTGCTCTGTTCTGGAGCAAGCCAGCATACCAGGCAGCTGACACATGCTCAGCACACTTCTCAGTTTTTTCATTATGAGGGAAGTCAGTAAATTTTACTTGAGTCGTGACGTTGCAATAATGCCAACGATGACAGGTAAGCGATTTGAGACAAACACTTAGTATCAAAGTAAGATACTTTAGAAGTGGTTTTCAAACGTCACACTCGCCGAGTCTCACCCTTTTTACACGCCAGAAGCATGTGCTGGAGTTCCTATGAATTCAAAGTTACCATAAATTCAAAGCAGCATCCTTTACGGACGCTTTGCTGAACCTAAAATGAAGCCTGCATTCAAACTTCAACTGCCAGAATTACCCACTTAAATGCCGACCTCAAATGTGTGAAGCAGCCTCATCCCCAACACCCCAACCACTTTCATTAATACAAAACAAAAAAGAGAAAGAAAGCATATACTTCTTGTTCTTCATGCTCTCCTTGGCTTTTGTACATATTCAGGATAGAGACTGATCCATTATTCCTTTAATAATTGATTAATGCTTTGATAACAGCTCATTTTTAAAATTGTGATTAATTACTCAAGATCACATGAGCAATTCTTCAAGCACTGGCATCTCTGCGCTTGCTCAGCCACAAGGAAAGAAACCAAAGATTGAGCTGCAACGTTCCAAATAAGGCAGCGGCTGCGTATGTGTCTCGGAAGTTGCAGCAAGTGCTGCCCACACGCGCTGCATGTCATGCCAGCTCACTGCACCCTCACACCATCACTGCAGCTGGACTCATCGCTGTGTCTATGAAAGTTTCACCAGACATACATCCACTCAAGCAAGGTGTCGCTGACGTAATATTAAAGGCAACTGTCTTTTCAAACAGTGTGATTTGGTTTCACTTTGAAGTTTAACCATAAAAATATTAGGTCGTGTACATGAATGTACAGCCCATGCCTTGGCTGACCCCCACTCATTGATTGATTGATTGATTGATTGATTGATTGATTGTCCAAAGGCAACACAGGGACTGCAGAGATACCTTAGTGGTGGGGGGAGCTTTGGGTTACTTCTGACAGGCGTGTTCAAGGGACACTAAAGCGAAACACTGAACCAGTTTAGATTCATAAAGTGTCCTCAAACAATTCTCTTTTAGTTTACTTCATGGTTGTAGGTTGATTATTAGAAGAGAAAGTAACGGTGAAAGCTTCATTCTTGAATTTGGCTCCAAGGCCTCAGAGCGATACATCATTTTGATGTTATGGTGTGCAAGGTATATTTTATTTCCGCATTTTAGCCGTTGTGGTTTCTTGAAATTCCTTGAAAGCTTTAGTTCAGTCCTTAGCACTTCTAGAATACAATGTGGTCCATTTATTTTACCATCAGAAATTTAACTAGGCCCGAATGGATGGCGGCAAAATCCACGTCACGGCGAGCTGGAGCAGAAAATTTCAAGGCGGCATTACCACCACTCTCTGTCTTGCACCTGTTTTTTTTTTATTACCAAGCGTCTTCTCGCGGTAAGAGCGCTTTTCTTGGTATTGTGGAAGGGTAATTTATTAACACCAAATCGTTTTCCTCTTTAGCGTCCCTTAAATCTTGAGTACACAGTTGTTTTATGCATTACGCCTTATTCGGAATACAGGCACCGCAGTCAGAAATCAAACCCACAACCTCATCCCCAGCTGCGAAATGCCATAACCACTGAGCCATCACCCTAGGGGGTTGACTCCCACAGTTCAGTTCTTGCTTCCTGAATGGACCTTAATGAGGGCAAGCATGCTAAACCTGGAGTAATTTGAACTGCAGCAGTATTAAGTGCAAAGCCAGCCTGACGCCTCGAGTTGTCAAATTACAGTAGGACCTCGTTGGTACAATCTCGTTATGTACGATTTCCCGGCGCCAGCATACGCATGACTGAGAACACAAAAAAATGACCCGACACAGTTACGCTTATTTTTTACCTGTTCATAGATTCATTGGGAAACACTGTTTTGACACCAGTGTTCGCCAAAGTGCGATAGTATGATATGTTTTTGTTACGATACGTATGATGCTTGTCAGAAGTGGGGGGGGGGGGGGGGTCATGTCAGAACTTCCTGTCAAATGCCCTGCTCGACAAAGCTGCTGACCCAGACCGAATTCGAGGAATGCAAACTAAGCTTGCTGAAGCTGCAAAAACAACAATGTGCCATCTTGGGACACTCGGGGGCTTACCAACTCGTTTCGCATCAGTGTCTTGCAACACTTTGAAATGCGGAGATGTCTACTACAGTTGAGTCTGACAAAATTTTTAGTGAATTCGGATCGTACATTATCCCAGCTGGTATGCTTCTTTTCACATTTTTTGTTCGTTTATTTTGTTTTTCAAAATGCATGAACGAGGTTCTACTTTATTTGACTTTATTTTGTGATCTGCCAGCCTCCTGGTTAGCTCAAGTGGTACAGCAAGGTTCCCCAATGTCACCAAAGGCATTGGTCTCAGGCTCTATGCCTGACCAAGACAGATATTTCTTCAACTGCAAAGCTTTCTACTTGAGAAACTAGTAACAATTTTTTTAGTAGCTCTGTGCTGCTGATCGGTGGATGAAGATGTTTGCCTTTCAGGGCCTTTCATCACCTTGCAGACTTCTGCAGTATTCATTTGCCACTCTAACTCTATGCCCCTACCCATGGCAGCTGCCAGCCTGCTTCCTTTTCATTTCTCCTTCGTGTTTTGTCTCTAAACCTAATATAATAGTCATCTATGAACTTCGCAATCTTTATTTTTTTGTAAGTGCAGCTCCAGGCGAAAAACAAGGTTCCATCAGCCCAGCTCACACTTACAACATCGAGGAAGTAGTCAACGTGTGGGCGCTTGTGAACGAAGAAACGAACTGGATGACGATCTATTGTGACCTGAAAAGAGAAAAAAATAACATGGAAACAAACACGAAAAATAGTAATGAGCGTGCTAAGTGTAAAAGGAATTCACTGCACATAAATAAGCCAAGCCATCATTGGCTTGCGGAGCCAGGACATGTGAAGCAATTTACATGCACTAATATACAAGTACTTTAGGAAAATTCTGTTGGCCTTCTGTAATGTGCAAAAAGTGTGCATGTCTTGGGCTTGTATAAGAATGACACTTTCCTTCATTTATTTATTCTTATATTATAGCTGCAATAGCATGCATTTTCTCAGAATATTGTTCCTGGTGTTGCTTGTAAAAGTCAAGTTTTAATGACCAGGGGAAATGAATAGAATGCGTTGTAGCCTCATTGGCAATGTGAAAGTACCTTTAGCATGTTAGGCACCCACACACCACAATGCAGCTGTATGACCGACACAGCACATGAATTTTCCCCTCTTATTTGTGCTCTTAAAACACTTGGAAGAAAATTCATGCAGCCTCATCCAGTTCTGAGTAATGATGTCAGACAGTTATAGCATGAATGTATACCATTTAAGGAATGCCGGAATACCTAAGACGGATGCTATATTTGTCTTGGTAAAAAATCAACTGCATGTCCAACTTCTACTTTGTTTAGGAGCTTTGAACCCTTAAAGAGCGGTTGCTTGTTTGACTTGGGGTTCGTGTTAGGATCGAGGCAAATATTGCCAAATGAATCAGCAGCGTGTTTCTGAGTTTTTTATGCCCCCTTTTTTAATTCGACCCACCTGATAATTGGAACACTTTCATCAGTCTTGTCAGGCTTGACTTAGAGGGCCCCTCACCAGGTCTGGCCATTTTGAGCAGACAAGCGCAGAGCAAACAATGCGCGCCAACCATCGAGTTCGCAAAGAATTACATCGCTACGCACCGTGGAAAGGTTCGACATTTCAACCCGAACGCCATTTTCCCTTCTCCTCGCGGCCGCTGCACTCCAAGCCGGACGATGGCGTACTCGCGTCCCTGCGCATACGTACTCAGGCCTGCAGTGTGACATCGCTCGTGGTGACACGTGACTTCGGATAATTATTCAAGGCAACATCTGTTATCTGTGCGATCTGTTGCTTTAAATGACAAATTGAAGTTTAGAGAAACGATAAAACACACAAATGGAATGTCTGCATGTTTTTTGTTTTACTTCGCACCGAAGCAAGAGAAATGTACTTCCGCTTTGTCTGCTTGTTCGCACGGTCGTGCAGCCACGTGCGCAAGTACCGAAACTATGCCATTTTCTATCGTGTTCCAGCGCGTGATCATGCTCTGCGATTCGCTTGTCACTGCCTCAATATTCGTGTGGCACTGAAATATACCCGTAGTCATGTGTCCTTGAGCACAGTGCGCAAAATCGTGCGCTGCGCAAAAGCAAACAATCACAACATTTCGTGCACAGCAGCGGAAAAAAAAGGTGAGTAAAAAAAAACATGAAGGCCTGTGATGTATGCGACACACGTTTCTTGAGGTCCGGTATGGGAGAACACAGGGAAGGAATTTCGCTTGCGGAGACTAGACGAGGCGAGTGGAGAGAGTGTCTTGCTGTGCAGTGGAGCTGGCCTCCTGAAATTATGGGTTTGCGGCACTGAAATATTTCTATCTCTGCTATTAATGAGCCGATCTGAAGAATTTTTGCCGCAGAACGCTCCATAGAGGACACGTAACTACTTTCAGTGTATAACCAAAATTTGCTATGGGGCCTGGTGAGGGGCCCTTTAATGGAACTTTACAGTATTCGCATAGATGCTCGCACAAACCAGCTCTGAGAGTCACCTAAATATTGCGCTTCTCAACCTTCCTAGTTAGCAATGTCCAACATTCTCTTATTCAAATCGTTCTGAAGTCTACCGAGTGTGCCTAGCTCAGCGCTAAAATCAAAGCAAACGTTAAACTAAATGATTAGTAAAAACATGGGAAAGGGCTAGATACGAACAAAAATTCAAACGCTTACGTCATGTGCACATTTTGGCAGGCCCTGTGCAATGCAGTTAAACAAGGCCACAATGATGAAATGTTGACACAGAGGAACACATAACGTAATGATTGTGAGGATTTTAGCCACATTTTATGCTTACATACACAGTAAAGATAAGTAAACCAAAGAAGCAGAATGCATCCTGAGAAATGTCATTTAAACCTTGAGACTAGAGCGACACACAGGCATGGAGAAAAAAAAAAAAAAAAAAAACTTCAGAGGGAGCATCACGTGATGATGATCTTAAAGTTTAGTCATAGAATTTTTCTTTTTTTTAATAATAGAAAGGACTCATGGAAAAAGCGCCCGAGCACATCATTGCTCGTGAGATGGCAAGTGGTCAGTCATTTCTAGCCACTCAAGGCGACTGCGGTGAGTTCATCGTCTACTTGTCAGCTGTGCCACTCAAAAGTTGCAATGCGCAAAAGGAGTTAATCATGGGGAAGCTGCAGAGCAAGTGGAGCCATTGCAACAAGGACAATGTTTCCAGGTATCGAGGCCAATAACTAAAGGCCTCAAATGTAGCAAGCAGTTCGAACAGGGTGGAGAAAGAGGCGGCAACTACGGCGGCGGCAGGTACTCAAACCTACCATGGTCCAAACAATGTGATATGTCCGAAAACACTGCACAGCAATCTTCTCGCAAGATTCACTGTGCCATGTGCATATTGGACAAGTGAAAGCAGGAAGAGAACAGCACCTTGTGAAGGCTGATAGCCCCGACATCATGTTTCTTTACCTCCCTTGTGAAAATAAAGATTTTCATTCATTAATTCATTCATTCCTTCCAAGTCTTTTCTTTACTCCATGCACAGATGCAATTAGTGGTACAGCACTGCAAACGTGCACTGCGAATGACTCAAACACAAACATTAACCATGACGGGGCGTGTGCTGTGTGTTATTGGTTCTCGTTTCGATTTGCTGCTTGCCTGCACCATCATTCACGATGAAGTAGGCGAAAAGATCAATCGTCAAGGGAGACTGAAAGGAAAAAGCAGAAAGAAAAGAAGAAAGCCTGTAGGGAATGTGTGAGGTTAAGCACTACACTCTTTTTTACCTTCACCGTAGTATGTCTGCACATTGTGATTGTCTGTTGGTCCCTTTAACACAACAGTTATAGCCAGGTGCAGATCAGTGAATATCTGTCCACTGAAGAACTCAGAGGGACATCTGCGCAACTTTCAGCAGCCTCGTAGCTGCTTAAATTCTTTCATATCGCTGCAGGTTTACAAATGCCCGAGACACCACTATGCGGCGCAGTGAGGACTGTACTGCATTTTTCAGAAGGTGGGGGAAGGGGGGCCAGAACGAGGCGAAGCATTTCAATCGAAGACAAGAAATCGAACAGTATTAAGAACGCGACGCCATTCGGCCGCATACAAAAATTCTTTTGCTCTTGCTGCTGGCTTGTTAGCACTCAAATCAGGCACAGACACTGCATTCTGCAGCCTGTTTCATACGCACGTTCAGCTTCAGAACTCGCCTCAGAGTTCAGCCAAAACAAGAAACCGCTGCCCAGCGTGAACCCAGCACTTGAGAAAGAGTCAAGCTTGGCCATCCGAGTGCACTGGCGATGGAGTCAGGCCCGCTCCTTGCATTAGTGCACAAAACAGACCTCAAGATGTGATCCCCATGGGCGTTTTGAGAAGTAAGGAAGCGACAGTAAGGGCAAAAGAATTTTCAAATTTTGTTAACTCAAATACAGACGTCATGGTGCAGCAAAGGAAGGTGCCATCTCGAACAAAGAAGAAATCGCGCGAGCATACCAATCAGGTACATCGGTGGCAAGTGTTGTGCGTGCAAATAGCAAGTATAGACCGTTTTTTCGTAGGCGCCGCCATATTGCGAACGCAGTGGCGCCGCCTATGAGCAGCGCCATACTGGCTTGGGTGAAAGCAGTCTTTTGCATGGCAGGTACACGCTTGGCGGCAGTTTCTGGCGTTTGTTTTCGCGGTAGTGCAGTCTGTTTAGTATGACGTGCGTCTTCTACGTAGTAAACGGTTCTGTGAGACGTGCTGAAGTGGTTTAAGGCATCATGGGCGGAATTTCTGCTGGCGTTGAGGTGGACAGAACACGCAACGCGATGTGTGCGCGCATATTCGAGTCTGCAATCAGCCTCGGAGATGAATTGTGTATTTCTGAATGTTCCAGTCACTAATGTGACCTTAGTGCAGTATTATCCTCTATTTCTAAGCTGCGGAAACATACGCGACGATCATAACAGCGTGATCGTGGGTACCGTTCTGCTAAGATAGGAGCTGTGATGTTATACTTTGGCAAGCGTTCAAACTGTTCGCTGCAGGTTACATTGCGTGACTACTTGGTTCGATGGGTGAGGCTTCCGCACCTGAATAAAATAGTTTTGGCAAGTGATAGCAGCATACCTTACAGTCTGAATTACGCTTGTCCAGCAAAGGGACTGTTTACGAACTGCGCGAGCGCCCTAAGCAGTGGTAAGTGCTGGATTACATATATCTTTGTTCTATATACTGCGTGGTCCAAGCATACCGCATCAGCGGTTATATATTTATAAACGTTGTGCGGCGTGACTATGCGAGGCCCTATTGCGGCGTTAGCCCGTTTTCTCTTGCTTTTTCGAGAAAGAGGATTATAACCGAATTTCTTTTTCGGTTGTGTTTGTTCCGTTCACTACGACGCACTCACACGCATTACGGAAATTTTGTCCTCAGAAATAGGCATCGCATTCTTTTTATGCGATCTTTCATATATTATGGCTGTATGCAGGCAAAAAAGGCAATGCCGAAGCACACAGCTTACATATGTACCGTGCTGGTTCACAAACCGCAGTGATCGCTGTGTTGAACAGCGCCATCGGCCTCATGCAGGAAGGCTAGCGTAGACATATGGTAATTTGAAGCCTACTAGACTTGAAATGCGCGAGAACGATGCCGGTGCATCACAAATATTTTATTGCGCCTGCCGCTTAGATGTTTCGTGGTTGCCTTAGGTTGGCCGTGCACGAGCACGCGCTCTTATGTTTATGCTTTACTCCCTACGCCAAGCGATCAGATATTGAGCAGATTTACCATTTCATGCTGCTAATACAGAGACACCGGGTTTCATTGTTGAATTAAAACCGATATAAGTAAAATAGTTCACAACACATACACACACCGCGACTGATAATGTGCGTACACCGCGGCTTATAAAACGCATCACATTTCTGCGCTCCCAAAAGATATTTCCGCCTACTGTAGTTACCGATGCACCGAAAGGCTTCCCTGACGACCTTATATGAACGGATACGGCGTAAATTTCACAAAATACCATCTAAAACATCTCAAAATCGCTCCGCAGCACGCGACAGCAATACTTTCAAGCAGCGCCGCGCCGGATCGCCTAAGCCAGAGAGGAGGAAAGGCTCTCCGCGCGCCCTATCCTCCTCGCCCGATGAAACGGTCTATAGGCATGTCTATTTACCTTGGTCACCTTCTATAACATATCGCCAAGATCAACAATTTGGTGAATGCCATGAGAGGTTAGCAGATGCCATACTATTAGCAGATGCCATGTGTTGCGTCTCTTGGAAAAAGAGAAAGGGGAAAAAAAAAGTAGTAACCTTTAGGACAAAGTCAGGTGGCGTCCCCGGCTTGACCATTTGCCTGATGACGCCATCATGATGCGAGTGAATCAGTGTCTCGTCCAAGTCTAGGACTAGTATCTTCCGTTTCACCAAGCCTGCGAGCACAGGGCAAGAGATAGTGTTAGATGCTAACCAAAACATGTGACTCACGTTTTAGATTTGAAGAGTTAGGAGATCACTGATGAAAGATATAGCAGATGCGCAGATCACTAGCACACACACTAAATGGAAAAAAAACCCAACAAAGTAGCAAGCTAAAACAAACTGTTACACATATGTAAATAAAAAGGGGTTCTCTACCGCGGACTCAGCTAGCTAACCGCGCACTTGGTTACAAAACTAGCTCTGGCTGAGAGCGGCCCGCGAATGTGCCACTGTGGGCCAGAAAACGCGACGCAAAGTAAGGCTCACGCGTACACTCGCCCCAAGCGGCTCCCACGCAACAAGGGCACCTCACGAACTTGGGGGAGCAAGCAGACACACAACCTTTCTCTTTGAAATGCAACTTTACTCTCTCTGCGACACAGGCTACTGTACACCACCAGGGTCGTAAAACGCGGGACTCGAGGCGGAGGGAGATGCCTGCGGTCAGCGAAGGGGGGTCGAACAAGGGGTGGCGGCGAGGCTGCAGGCATGCAGCCCGCCGCTTGCGGGACTGTCTTTTCAATGTCTTCTAGGCACCTCGATTTCTTAGAAAAACAGGGTCTTGTAGTGAAGGCGCAGTGGTCGTTGTTTACACTCGACCATCCTGCACGATCTCGTCTCGAGAGAGTCTCATCATTCTCACTCGCTTCCGCACTCGCTGTCCGACGCCAATTTAAACTGTTTCATCTGGCTTACATGGGCGCTCGTGACATGGTCTGGCCGCGTCGACACCTTCGATATTGGTAGGTTCAAGATGCGATATGTGTCTGCAGGCAGCACCTCTGTAACAATGTACGGGCCTCTGCGTTTAGGTTGCGTCTTCGTGGGCTGTCCTGTGTCCTTAACTGTTTGTGGCCACGGAGGCGGCGGTAGTCGATCACCCTTTGTATGCGCAACCCTTTCTTCTGTGCGAGAAGAACAGGGCTGCTGTACTGGAAACTACTGTCACGGATTAATTCACATGATTTCAGCTCATCAGTAATGTCCTTCAGTACCCGCCTTTCATAATAAGAGCTGCGGTATGGTGGCTGGAAAACCAGCTTGCTTCCAGGGAGCTCCACGATTTTCATTTCAGCGATGCCGGTGCACCCCAGTTCTTCGATTTGCACTGCACAACAATTAGTATGCTTGTTAAGCAACACGCAGGGCTGTGTTTTCTCCTCTCCATAGACGATCGAGCCAACATTATTATCACTTCGGCTTATTAATTGCAGCGCATGGGCCTCCTCATTGGCGGTCAGTAAAACTTGCTCTGGCATGTTGCAAGGAGCGGGTGTACACTTGAGTATTTGACCTTGCTTCATGGGCAACTTGACGTCGCTGTAGTTCGCAACCGGGTCACTGAAAACATCAGGTTCATCAAGGGAAGGCGTTCTCGACACAGACAGAACCGTCCGAGGGGCAGCCTCAACGCTTTCGCGACACTTGACGACCTCTCTCGGTCTTTCCAATTCTGCAACAAGACCTGCCAGCTCTTGTGCTTCCCTTTGGTTTAGCAAATGGGCACACCCACCACTACGGACCAGAAGCAAATCGGGCAAGTCAATCACGTCCGTACCAATGATGACGTCCGGTCGAACAAAGGCGTCGTCGCTGACTATGTAAAAGTGGACGGCAGGAAGAGCAACATCATCGACGCGCACCTTTAAGTCTAGTTCGCCGAGGGATGACCGCTGTCCACCCACACCACGTATGGCCGCTCCGGGAGGTTCCGTAAGCTCCCTGTTCAGCTGCACGGCAGGTGTCAGCTTGATCAAGCTCACATCGGCACCCGTATCGAGAAGAGCGGGCATCCATTCGCCGTCAATGCAAACGCTTTTGTACACCCTCTTTGAAGGCGTGGTGTGTACAATATTGGTCGCGTTCTCTGAGCGGCCGATTCGGACAAAATTTCGCACTGTGCCCATCGTAATTGCACTTCGTGCAGTGAAGTGGGCGCCGTGGCTCAGGACACTGACGCGAAAGGTGGCCCGTTTTTTGGCAGTTGTAACAACGCACTCCGTCCGCGTGTCGCACTCCCTTCTCGCACGGTACTGCTGCGTACAGCATCGTCTACTTCTGTTGACGAAGGAAATGGCTGGTGGCCACTGCTCGGTCGGCTTCGGCTGCCGAATCTTTGTGCCGATGGGAATTGCTTTTCGCGGCTTTTTGTAAAATTTTCATATGCTTTGATAGCTTGAAGCAACTCGTCCACACTTCTGTAGCTTCTGTCCCGCAGCGCGAAACTCATTTTAGTCGACCAGAGGCATCTGACAATCTCGGTAATTGTGTCCGGCAGACTTAGCTTGACCCTGGTGCACATTCGTTCCTTTTCTCTGACGTACTTCGTCACCTCCTCGTCACGACTCTGAACTCGTTCGGCCATTCTCCTCCATAAGTCCGGCAAGCTTTCTTCAGTCACAAAGGCTGATTTAAATGCAGTTTCAAACTCTTGCCATGACTGATGCCTTGTTGCTGACGAGATTAGCCAATCCTTAGCGGGGCCCTGCAGCTTGAGGTGAATTGCAGTTAGGCGTTGTTGTTCAGACCAGTTGGCTAAGTCCGCAACGCGCGAAAATGTTTCCAGCCAATCTTCAGCAGTGTTTAGGGCGCTGTCTCCGTTAAAGCTTGGGATTGCGGTAGAGGCGTCCGGACTCACATGAACTGTTGTCGCTGTCGAGGGCGGATTCATCCTCTCCATCATGCGGGCCATTGCAGAGAAGGCCTCGGTGAGCTGTCCCAAGATGGCGTTGCTCGGGCCTGGATCCGGCTGGAACTGCGGTGTTGAGGAAGCAGGAGTAGAGCCGCCGTGCTCCCGAATCTCCTCCTGCAGTCGCGAAAGCTGGGCCACTTTTTCTTGGAGCTGGTCTGGTGCGCCGCGATCACTGCGTTGCCTGCTGTCTCGTTGGAGCTCGGTGGTGCTTGTCACCTCCTCAGAAGCACGCGACTGGGCAGCAAGACGTGTGTTGTACGGATGTTTGCCTTCCTGGCTCATCTTGACGGGCTTGTTGGGATTATCGCACTTCTGAGTGTAAACAAAAACGGGTTCTCTACCGCGGACTCAGCTAGCTAACCGCGCACTTGGTTACAAAACTAGCTCTGGCCGAGAGCGGCCCGCAAATGTGCAACTGTGGGCCAGAAAACGCGACGCAAAGTAAGGCTCACGCGTACACTCGCCCCAAGCGGCTCCCACGCAACAAGGGCGCCTGGCGAACTTGGGGGAGCAAGCAGACACACAACCTTTCTCCTTGAAATGCAACTTTACTCTCTCTGCGACACAGGCTACTGTACACCGCCAGGGCCGTAAAACGCGGGACTCAAGGCGGAGGGAGATGCCTGCGGTCAGCGAAGGGGGGTCGAACAAGGGGTGACGGCGAGGCTGCAGGCATGCAGCCCGCCGCTTGCGGGACTGTCTCCTCAATGTCTTCTAGGCACCTCGATTTCTTAGAAAAACAGGGTCTTGTAGTGAAGGCGCAGTGGTCGTTGCTTACACATAGTTTTCACCTGATGCAATTTAAGAAATCCTGTTCTGAAGTGCTTCACTGACTAGCAAACTCTAGAGTAACGTAGGCTTTGAAGTGCAATCGTTACACAGAAAAATCTAAATCTTTTTTTATGAATGCCACTAGTGCTGAATGTCAATAGTGGTAGTTGCACATTGCTGCCCAGATGCATCACCAAAAGTCGAGTTCGTCCCTCCGAGTCTCATTTTGCTGAAAGAGCAGCTAAAAGCTCAGAAACGGGTTTGCTGCCTTCAAACATTCATCCCTTCTGTTACAGAAAGTCGTCATAATGTCGCCGGGTAACCTCTCCTTTTTGTTGTGTAACCTTTCCTACGTATACCCCTCACACTCTACAGAAACATTTCTCACAGTCACGAGTGAATGGAGTGAATAGAGAGTGAGATGCATCGCAAGAAAAAGGAAAGAAAAGGTTAGCAGATATAATCTGCTCGTGCATGCTTACGCATTCTGTCAGAGATGTGTTCGCTGCATTCCTAGGTTTTCAATTACTGCAGCACAGAATAAGTTAGCTAGCCATTAATGTACGTCAAGTAATGATGTACGGCAGCAAAACAGCACTGCAGACAGTTTCCAGGCGGAGACCGCTGAAAAGCGGAGCTACTACTCACTTAGCCTATGCTTGGAAAGCGGAGAGAGGGGCAGAACGTCATACTTGATTGTCTGGTGTTGTATGACCTGAAAGGAGTAAGAACGGACATTCAATTAGGCATGCTGCTACCCCAAAGTGTCCCACCTTATGGAGCATTTGCATTATCCTTTCATCACACAAGCTTTTAACTGCCATCGCCTTAGTTCTTTACTGAGCTAAGCAGTTACTAGTTACAGATATTAAAATATCCCTGTAACCTCCTGCCGAAATGCTTGGAAATGAAAATAAAGCTTGCTTAGGATGAATTTGCCCACTTGCAGTTGGCTCAAAGTGGCAACAGTGCCCAGTGGTATTACAGTGAAAACCAATCTTGAGCATGGCTAAAGTAAACATTCGCTCGGTTGTATGACTGGGATTGCTAGGTCGTGTGAAGGGGTACATTGCAAAGGAGCTGCTTAGCACAGTCATTGACTCGGGAGCAGCTGAGTCTGTGTCATTCTTTTTATTTATTTATTTATTTTTGATAAAACTTATTTCAAACTGAGGATAGTCATGACAAACACACACCACCAATCATTTAAAGAGAAACAAAGGCTAAAAACAAAGATCGAAATTGGGACCAACTAAAACATGTTTCAGCTCCTGCATGGCCAAATCGTTTATGAAACCACAATCTATAGCTTCATTTACTTGTTCTATACTTTGGTCTCTTATCTTTTTAGTCTATTTACTGTCAATATTTAAGCATATTCATCTCGCAGTAGTCACTACTTCTTACTTGACTGTGCCAAGATTTATTTTATTAGAAATTACTGCTCCACGTGATCATGAGCCAAACATAATTTGATGGTCCTGGAGTGTCTGCAATAATGCTCAGTTACACTGCTTCAGAGCACTCGACTATCCACCCCTCTTGCATGGAAACAGCTGTGGCGATCATGTGCTTCATTTCTAAAAACCATAACACAGCAAGGAAGATAATATGTTAGTTTTGCGTGATACAAGGCCCCAAATACAATGTACACTGTCAATACGCCGTACACACTCATCAGCAGCAGAGATAAGTTAGCATCTTATCAGCAAACCACATACTCATCAGTAATGCAATCACGTCGAATACGGGCTACCGCAAAGCAGGACACTGCGCACGTGCCGACGTGCAATTGTGAAGGTTTATCGCTTATCCTCAAGGACGTATGAAGCGAGCACCCTGCCTAGCACCCCTTGAGCAAGTGTTCGTGTTGTGTTTTCAGCAGCCTCTCTGTACATGTCCACCAGCCCTAGCGTGTCAAGTGGAAATGTAATAGCACCTACAATTGGTCTGGAGGGAGCATAATAGTCCTAACCATCATCACCGTCATTCTGCTTAACTCCACTGAAAAGCAAAGGTGTCCTGCTCTGGCGATCTACAGTTAGCTCCATTCTGTGCCACCCAATTCTATCCAATGCCCACAAATTTTCTGATCTCACCGCACCACCCAAGCCCTCCACCACAAGCAACCGCACTTTCCTTGCCTCGGCATCAACTGCGTTGCTCTTGCAGACCCATCAATTATCTTATCTGCTCCGTGCGTTACGTCGCCTGCCCAATCTCACTCTTTTCTTGCTTATCTCAAATACAATAGAATGACAGCTACCTGCATTTCCTCTCTCTTCCACACAGTCACCTCCGTGTCCCTCGACATCATGGCTCATGGCTGTCTTTTTTCATTCCATCGTTCGTTGTTCCAATAAGGAGCTTTTGATATACTAGTGTTCCTAAGCAGTTCTGCATACCCAAAACTCCAAACTCTCGTATTCTTTTGCATTACTTGGTAGGTCTGGACGATAGCATCCCGTAGCTTTGGGTCCCTATCTCTAAAACTCCCCAATATCAAAGTCTAAAGCCAGTTGAAGAGTTTTACTTTTGTGAGAAGATCCTAACTATTTAAAGACACAGCAATGTTTTTGAAATTGCTCAGCATGATTTCAACTCAGACCAGCGTCAAAGAGCTCTGTTTGCAAAAGAGCATGGTTTTCTAGATTGTCAAGCTATGTAGGGGTTCTTTTGCTTTGGCCACCTCACTTGTGAAACCTTTCACCATTATTGGAAAATGGTGCAACTCTAGAACAAGCACAACAGGAACATAAAGGAAAATACAAGTGCTGGCACACAATCAGAAAGTGTTTTATCAAAAACAAAGCATTACAAATCCCCGAACTGGTCAAAGAGGTTATGTGTTCTAAACAATGTAGCTGCATGCAGGTGAAAGGAAGAAAGCATAGCTAAAGGTCAGCAAAATAACATGAAAAAATCTAATCGAACTTGCACGACACTTGCTCTTGCATTGACAAGACATGTTCCTCAAGACATGAAATGGTTCAACTACTTTTCTTGTCTGCTGATTACTACATAGATGAGTTATGGTTATGCAAGTGAAGTCAAGAAAAATCCACATGCCTCACATCATATTTTCTTTTTCGAAATTCTTTCCACATAGTTAAATTTCCAACAAGCCTGGACAGAAGCCTTCAATCAGAGATGGGAAGAGCTCCCAAAATGTTATTACTACATCACTGTTTATCATGACAATGTAATAAATAGTACCAACAGCTCTGGAAGCCTGCCTTTCACATTTCTTTAGAACTTCAGCTGTCTCTCCTAACAAGCACAGAAATTTAATTCCTTTAATCTAGACGAGTGGTATGTTTAAGCAGGTCTTTTGCTTGAGGTATTCCACATTTTTCTTGCTATCTTTAGACAAGTATCGCTGTTTACAAAGGTTTGTTTTGGCTAGGCTAATCGCTTGTTCACCTGAATACAAATGGTCATCGAATTCTTGAAAAAGCTTTGATATAGCATAGCAATATGCACACACACATTCCGAGCCTGCACCGAGAAATTCTAGCATGCACCTTTGGTCCAAACATCATTGTTCGTTTTCACATCTTTAATTCCTCCCATAAAACTCATGAGACAAAGAACTGTGCCACTCCAATGACATCTAACGAAAATCTACCTCGGAAAAATGAAATAAAGTCTGCGTTGGAACACAAAAGTGTGTAGCAAGCAACAATATATAAAACAAGTAATGAGTGTCATAGCATCACTGTGTGTTTCACGAACGCTTGCCCCATGTCAAACTAGCAGTTTAAACTTAAATGACTGTAAATGAGAAATTGACTAGTGCATTCAACTAAGCTTTATATTGTGACAAACAAATGTAAAAAAAAAAGAATTAAAGAAAGCCCAGTGTATTGCATGAAAACCGTGCTCTGGGAATTCATCTTTTGCTTTATATCCTGCACGTACGGGGCATCAGTATCGCAATACAAAAAATAAAACGCTCCATACATTTCAGGGGTGCATCTGAACGGCTGCTGCACAGCTGTGAGAGCACAGGCTGCTTGTGACAGCTGTTCAGTGTTGGGACGTAAACAGCCCGCGGAGACAGCACGATGGACTGATTTGGTTTCGCATTAGCCACCTGAGTAGTGCAGTCCAAGAGTTGGATGAAATAGAGAACAAAGACACTATGGTTAGGCACCAGAACGCAGTTTTTAAAGCTATTTAGCTACATAAGGTGCATTTCCCTGATCGTGTTTCGGTACATGTAGTGCTGAAGCAGGGTGTTCCGGAGGAGAGAGTGCATGCTTCCTGCGAACAAGCCGCAAAATTAGGGAGAGTGCCAACTCGCAACTGTATGTCACACAAAATTTCTCGCATTGTACACAGCACTTTTCGCTGAACTGTCTTCTCTTCATACTCTGATACACACAAACCAATTCAACAAAAACCTTACTAGAATCACCTATGTAGACATTTCTATAGACTGACAAAGAGAGTCTCAATTTTGGTAGGCACGGGCACAATGGCCACAAAGCTTTACTGAGCACAACAGACAACAGCAATGTTGAACAAGTCCGGAAGTTCTTTACTCTTTGGTATACAACACTAATGGCAAGATAACAAGGTATCGTGCCTGAGTGCTGTATGGCACTATGCAAGTTATTGGTGCTTCGGTGTAGGAAAGATATAAATGCAACTGAATAGCCAATTTTACAATTATCTATATGACAAAAACATGTGCAAATTAACAAAGTTGCTTTTGACGGAGCGAGCACGGCGATTTGAGGCTATTATGGAACAGGAAAGAAGTTAAGGGAAGGTAAAGAGACTTACTGCCACAATTTCGTTATTTTACTCATATCAGTTTAAAACGATGGCGCCCAGCTGTACATTTAAACAAACCATTGACTTAAACCGTGCCTCTCTATTAAGCTCCCGTAGAAGCATTTCCATGCGTTTGGCATTGGAAATGCAACCTGCAGCGAAGTCAGAACGATTAGAGTCGCAAAATTATTACATGAGGTTTACACGGGAAGCGGTGGGGACACGACTCCTTCACGCTCCTCAGTTGAATCTATCAGTTTTGTTACCGACAGATAGCGATCCACGAAAGAAGCGATGAAAGGATTCGTTAAAGAAAGACATAGAAACGATTCCACTGTCTTCATGATCCCGTGCTTTGCGGCAAGTACTTTGAATCGCCACGCTGACGCACGAACATGAAGCTAGCGTGTTCATAGCTGGCCAAGCTTCTCAAATCGGACGCAATGCCAAACATTGACATATGGAGTTCATCGTTTTTTCTAGGTCACCACAGATACATCAATCCACCGTAATATCAGTGCTCGGCGCGCTGCAATATAGCATCCATATCAGTAGGTTGCCATTACTTCGAACGTAGAACTTCCGAAGTTCCATGCAGTGAAGAGCTCTTTCCATGCAAGCGACTACGAGAGGCTACGAACGATGCCGAGTAAGATACGAAATACCAGACTACTACCGGTTGGAGGCAAGAAATGTGCGACCCAGTCAATACTGAGAGCGTCACAGTCGATCGGTGGCACTTTTCAGACGAGAAATCAATGGCAAGGACACCGCGGCAAATCAAGGGAAAAGAGAAAAGCGCAGGGTTTCTTTCTTTGTTCGTTTTTTCCGGCGCGGTGCTTGGACGTTTTTCGAGACTTGAGACAAAGCAAATCTAAATGAACAGCACTCTACCAGGCCGTAATAATACTTATGCACGAAAAAACGTGGGTCCTTTTTTCTTGTCGCAGCAGCGGATAGAAAAGTCGGAAAAGAAATGCACAGAAATCCACTGTCTCTCCCAAGCAGTGTCGCCGCGACACAAAGGTTGCTTTACGACCTTGCGTCAACAGGTCGATTAACGCTCAAATCGCTTCCTAGCGCAAGCTGTGACACAGTAAGCACGGAAGCCAGCAATACCAGCTGGCGACGTTTGAATGAATAAATTCGTTGGGCAAGCTCTCCAACAGTACTCACCGCTCGAACCTGTTTTCTAACAACATAACATATAAAACTCCATATTTTTGAAGCCAGTAGGAGGAAGGCGCGAAGTCCCATTTGCAACTGCTTCAACATTGGTATAAGTTTGACGAGCACCCGCGATATGCACAAATTAAAAAAAAAAAGTGTGCGACTATCCCAAACTTTAATTTACTTTTAGCGGAACCTCCAAATCTCACGGTTCGAGGCCGCCATGATACCGACCACGAGACGCGCCGACTGCGCAGGTGTCTGCGCATCGCTACGGCACCACTGCCTAGCGGCGAAAAGTGAAAGCAGCGACCGAAAGCAGTGAAAGCTGACTTTCGCTTCTGATTCAAACGTGCGCATTTTTAGCGTGACCAAGCGCTTCGTCCTGGGAACCTGCGCAGCCCTTTCTACTACCCTCCTCTGTGTTTCTGTAGTTTCATTCAGACTTCTGTTTGAATTTGTTTTCGGGTTCTCTAGCCGCCCACGACTAATCTTTAAATAACCGTCCGCTGCGCAACGCCCTGGCAAGCGCCGTGGCGCTCTCCTCAATCTCAAAAGAAAATCGGACTTTGTTGTTGCTGCGCCAAATAACACTCCCACCCGTTGAACTCTGCGTTGTAGTCTTGGTCGTCTTTTCTGGTAGCTTGACAATGGATGCCACAATTGTTTCCCTCCCCACCTACTCTACGCCCTCCCCAAGTTGCGTTCACCCTTGACACGGTTAAGCTCACTGCCAATAGTCATATCCATGCTCTTAATATATGTGTACTTATTTTTTCAGCCAGAACGCAGACCGAACCAAAACTCGCTGGATTTCATTGCGAGATTTCCAAGGTTGCGGCTTTTCATCCCCCTACGTACCTGCATTCTGAGCTGAGGGTGCATGTGATGTGCACATTAACTGTACACATGATAGCTCCGAAGTGAAATTCGAACGATTCGATGAAATTGAAAGGCCGAGCAATTGGAGAGGGGGGGGGGGACGCATACGCGCGAGGTTTGAAAAAAGGTCCTGATGCAACATCGTTAGGACGTCCTTGTTAGAATATCCGGAACTGGACGCGTGGCGGGTGTCCTATATGATTGTTTCCGAAGCGGTGCGTGGATAATGGAGCGTAGTTTGGATGTCCCGCGGGTTGCTTATGTTTCTTAAATATTTTCTCAGCAGCAATGGAACGCTACTGCAGCTTAGTGTCTGGCAAAGCTCTATAGTTCTGCCTGCCTATCAGCTAGTAATGACAAGTCAACATACCAACTAGTTCTCGAGTTGAGGAGGGGGCATGCCGCAAGCACACTGACCTCCCTCTCCCCAAACTGTCTTTGTCATTATCTGTTGGCTTCGTGTAATATAAGATATATAGTGTGTGTATACATTAAGTAACATGAGGTTTCTACTTATACAGTTTTAGCTGTGGGCGGAGCCAAAACACATGATCAGTCAGGTTTGATTGAGATCGCGAAATAAAGGAATGAGCAACGTGTTTACGATGGTATAGTTCGCGCTGCACAAACATGCCACATGCTGACGGAATCGCGACCCTTTGACTTTTGCAGAAGGTTGCAGCAAAAGACAGCTCGGGCCAACGTTCGATATGTATTGGCAGTTCCTGGCCCAGTGATGGCCTAAGGTTAACAGCGTGGTTCCAATATTGGCTGTGCCATTCTGATTGCTTGCCCAAAGATGGCCTAAGATAAACAGCGTGAATCGAATATTGGCTGTACCACTGCGATAGAGATCCAAGGCTGGCCCTGTTTGCACATGCAACAAACAATATTAGCACTGCCATTCAAAAAGGCGGGAAATATTGAACCGACATTCGTGTGGATTTGCCAACAAGGGTTACTAAGCTGGCTTAAAATATGGAGTTTTACGTCCCTAAACCACAATGTGATTATGAAGCGCGTCGTAGGGGGGGGGGGGGGGGGGGAGGGTAGGAGGGGTACGTAGGATTTGTACTAATCACCTGTGGTTCTTCCGTGTGAACTCCATGTATGGTATACGCGGCCGTTTTTGCCCTTCGCCTTCACCTAAATAGAAAACCCAGTGCACAACGTAGCAAGCAGGGGAAGTCGCATAACGGGCAGACTAGCCGCTGCTTTATTGATCCTGCATGGGAACATGAGCTTCCCATGAGAAGCAACGGTATTGCGCATTTGCCTGCGCATTCTATATTTTGCATGTACGCTCCGCGGCTTTGGAGGATCAGGATTCTGAGGAGAATCGAGAATTACAGTGCCACAGAGCTGATGGAGCCGTTTTGTATTGCATCGAGATGGAGCACATATGTATTAGTGAAACTTTTGTTTGTTTGTTTGTTTGTTTAGCATGCATGGTATGTTGCGGTGACATAATCATCATGCTCGTATTCCAATAGATTTGTTTGTTCGTGCGTGGGTAGTAAGTGCCTTGTATATGTGTGCCCCTGACAGAAAGCACAATTCGTTGAAAGTTTGTGCTTGTCCCTCTCGTGTTTGTCTGTCTTTGGCACGGCGCATTCCCGATTTATTTATTATTTTTTTTTGTCGGTCTAGTTTTCAGTCTTTCCACCCCCACCTCCCTCTCCCCACGCACCACGTGAGCCTGGTCAGTGCTAAAGATCAAGCGCTCAGACATGCCGCTGTGTCGAATTGGCTGCTATCGCAGGCACGGGGGAATGCGGCGGGGCCACTAATGCCCTTGTCTCTCTCCGTCGCTGCCGCACAAAGAACGCGGTCGGGCTAGGTCCAGCGGGTGAAACTGGGGCGTTTACGCCGTTTTCTTCATTCACCCTTTCATTTTGCCCTTTCCTTCTATGCATAGCTAGCACACCGACTGGGTGCAATACCACCTGAGAGCTTGCAGGCTTGCGGTCGTCATTCCTACTGAGAAGCTTACATATTGAAATACGCCTGTACATGTCGCGCCACCTAGCAGCGGCGGTGAGCACCCGCGGGTATGCCCTCACCGTCATTTCATCATTGTCCGTGGTGCATTCAGGCCCGCCTGAAAGCCTGCTTTTCCAATGTTCCAACGGGTTCATCGCGGCCTCTTGGCAGTTCTTTCGTGAGAAGTGTGCACAAAAAGAACAAGCGCAGATCTGCTGCGTTAAGGATTGTCACAACCGCGAAGGGGACGTCGTCATCAAATTGTACCGCTTCCCTTCAAAACCGGGGAAGGAGCCCGGCGGCTGAAGGGGATCGTCGCGGTTCGGGTCGTTCTGGCGAATTTCTGTTAAAAGAACTGACAAGTAAATGCAAAAACAAAAAAAAAAGAGAAAAAGAACCAGCTTCGGCATCCGTAAGAAAGCACAATAAAGCGTCAACTGCATAAAAATGCGTGAGCTGATTCCCGCTGTTGTAAATCAGTTTAGATAGTTGTTTAGCTCGTCTTGCTCCGAAACAAACGCGCAGTGGTTGTTACGTGTCAAGTTTAGCTTCGAAAGCGCTCCGTGCTGGAGCTTTGTACGCCCTGTGTGCTTCTTCCTGCGCCAATATCAAGACGCGAATGCTGGAACCGAGCTCCGATGTTGGAATGCTGGAACCGATGTTTTCTCGCGCTTAGAACAACAGAACTAAGGTTGGAGTGCACCGCAGCACAGGACCAGTATTGGAAAATTAGCATTTGTCTCGCGCATGCTAGCGCATATTTGTTCAGTCTTCACGTTGTTTAGTCCCAGCTGATTGCTCGCTGTGATGCTTCAGCGGTAACGCCCTCTCTAGCCCGATACGGCAATACCAGAATACGCTCGAGGCACTTTGTCAACGGAGAAAAAAGCACTTACCTGCCAATTCGCCGGAACCGCTACAAATTGTGAGGTGCAAGGCACGCTCCAAGTAATAAAGCGACAAATGACAGTTGAAAGACGTCCGCGGCCGTATTTGCTCACTTAAGTGGCATAAAATAATAATTTGTTAACTCACCTTGAGTTCGACGTCGTAAGCATGCTTGCTTTGTTGTGGCAAATACTTCGCGACCTGCGATGTTTGTTTAGCGGCTATAGTGCTGGGCTGCTAAGCACGAGGTCGCGGGATCGAATTCCGGCCGCTGCGGCTGAATTTCGATGGGGCCTAAATACCAAAACACCCGTGTAATTAGATTTGGGTCCACGTTAAAGAACCCCAGGTGGTCCATACTATTCCGTAGTCCCCCAACACGGCGTGCCTCCTAATCAGATCGTGGTTTTGGCACCTAAAACCCCATAATTTAATTCAAACACCTCGCTGCGATGTCCGTGCTGTTTACTTCTATGACAAGATATACATGGTTGTAGTCGTAAATTTGACGTCCTTTCTCAAGCGTCGGTGGTCCAAAATGGGCCTCGATGTTTTCGATTGCCTTAAAATCGCAATTCAGAACGACCGACAGGTTTCAAACGAGCGCCGCAAAAGCATGCCTCTGTAGCAGTGGCCGCCTCGGTGTTTCGCGGAATTGACATGGTGGCGCTGACGGCGGAGTCGACCACTGCGCCACCTGACCATTGAAGGGAGCCATAGAGTTAAGGGAGCCCATGGGCGAAACAAGCAGAAAAAAGTCGGCGCTGGTGGCCACCGCCTTCGGTGTGAGATGAACTCGGATACACAGAAGCATGGATCTTACAATGGTGAGTGCATTTGTTTTGCGATTGTTATAAGTTTTACAAGGAGCCAGACGGAGTGAGTTAGGAAACGACGCATTAAGCTGTGTGTTTTACAAGCAAGGTTGTTTCAGTGCGCGGAATTTCAGGATACTCTTGCCTTTAAAATTATGCCAAGCTACTCGAGCGCTTTTTCTTTTCGCTTTTTAAGTCCACGATTTGTGTGCATATTACTGTGGAAGTTGTAACATTCCTCATGGTTTCGCTGCGTCCTTAACGTTGTATTTTTTTTTTCATTCATGCTCAGCACTGCATCGATTTTGGAAGGCCTGAAGAACTATGTGTGGTGGCGATTGCAACGTTATATAAGCTTGAGGCATTGGTGTGCGCATTATAAATTTAGGTTGACTAGAAATTTAAAACAGTTTTTTTATGTGTAGTGGTTACACTTCAAATGTGATGATACATATTTTTCAGTACCCTTTATTTAAATGAACACATTTTCATATAACCGCTAGATCGATCCTTGTCGAGTTCCCTGTACTGGTGGAATGCAATTATTTCAGGAACAAGCAGGCAATCTAAAATGAAATGATGGTCTTCACAGCTGGAAAATGCTGCTATCGCAGTAAGCTAGCGCACAGCCGAAAGAATCACTGGAATATGCCTTCTTATTTTATTCATTTCTTGCCTGCGGAAATTTAGGTGCTGATAAATTGCTCGTGTAGATCCATCAACTTTTACTGAACGGAAACGCTGTGAGCCGAATCGGCAATTCTTTTATGATGTTTTAGGATGAATGTTATAAACTGCTGCCAACCCAAGCGATATCGCGCGGTGTATATATTACTGAAACAGCCCCGGCTAATCTAGAGTGCCTGCAATTAGGCAGCTATTTTTATTCACAGCCTTTGAATAGTGCCCGGAGTAGAACACGTGTAAATCTCTGTTTGTGAGTTTCATCCAAATTCCGGGAGTCTGATTTTATCAAGCCATGCGCGCTGCCTGATCCTGCTAGTCACACCGAACCGCGCTTCTTCTCACTTTCTAGGTCAAGTATCATTTCCAGCCGGCAATATTTCTTTCTTTTTGTATAATAATTAAATGCCTATTTTGCCAGTGTTTCCTGACGCAAGTTGTCGCATTTCACATGAAAAATTTCGCGCGAAGGCCGCATTGTGTCTACACTATCCGAAACTGGGCTTCTTGTGCTGCAGCAGGTTTCGCTGCAATTGTTTAATTATAAAGTGCTACGCTGACTATGTGTGGGGTGTAAACAAGGCGGACGGATCCTGCGCATTTTATGTTCGTGTCCTAAATATTCTCTCTTACACCTTCTACGAAATATGCCATATATGTTGAAATATTAAAGTGTGTTACCTGAAAAATCTCTCGATTCACGCCTTCGAACTGTATGCTCAAACTTCTATTCTTGCGGTGTGGCGATTTTTGAACATGAAGACATTGCCACATACATTTGTCATACCAACGACTCTGATAACATTTCTTTTTATTTTACAGTGCAAGCATCTCCTCCAAGTAATGGGGAAGTCGCCATGCTTGGAGCATTGCTGGCGTACTGCCTTTCCTAACCGAATCATAATAGAGACACAAAACTAGTTGAACTAAACGGTTTTGAATTTGAAGGCAAATACTACCGGTAAATATGGCACAGCTGTGGCCACAAAAATGGTCCCAAGCCAGTGGCGTAGCCAGGGGAGAGGTCGACCCCCCTCCCCCTTCGAATTTTTCTGACGTATACCGTCCCCCCCTTTCCCACGGAACAGAAAGTTTCAGGACGTGGGCTCCAAAAGAGCGACATGGATGAAAGGGAAAGTCCGAAGGGAGAGAAAGGGGTTGTCATGTGACGGTGAGCCGTGCTCCCTCAAGGGCTGCAAAAGATAGCGCCAACCTTTCCTCTTCACATTGAACCACCTTTTTTCTCTCTCATGTCACCGTACCTAGAACTTAAGTTTATCCAGTTTCCCCCGCAACCGCTGTCCTGTCTATAGTAGAAGCGTTCCTTCGCCTTATCCCGTGGCTTTTTCCCTATCCACTCCCCCCCCCCCCTTTTTATGGGAACTGCGAGCGAAGAGTGGCAAGGCTGTGTCAGTTCTACCCACTCTATGCCTCCTCTCTACCTTCCGTCTGGACTTTAGTATAGTAGAAAGCTAAGCGCTGCAATTTCTGCAGTGGATTTGCGAGGGGTCACGGATAATTACAGCTGTCAATAGATTTATGTGGCGATCAACGTCCAGGGAGCTCCAGAGGGCGTTGTGCATATGCGGCGGGGTCCGAAGGTCCCAACGAGTTTCTCGCTTCTTCTTTCCTCTCTGCAACGCTCCTTCCATGTGTGTACATGTTCTGAACCACCCTCGACGCGTGCAAACTCTAGAAAAAATAAAGCTGGGTTCGTTTTAGAAGAACGCTACCCGATTTGCGTACGGCAAAATATATGAAGGACGGGAGTGCTGAGCCAGGGAAGCTATAAGAGACCACCACAACAAACAGGTGGGAGGGCAGGTATGAGAATGGCCTCGAAGTCCACGCAGAAACAGAAATATAGGAATGTTAGCGGCCGCCGCACCATTCAATAAACCGGTGAATGTTGAAGAGGGTGACAGTGACTAACGCAAAAGAATATCAAGAAGTAGAGTGTAGAGGTGCATACGAGGAAGGGAGAACGCGCACAAAAGGCCTCAAGAACGAAGTTAGCGGATGATTATGGACATAGGGAGAGTCTCGTCACTGCCCGATCGCTCAACACCAGAGGGCCGTGGCCAGACGCCTATAGCTGTGGCTCACGTACACCCCGTCGTAACATGTGCTGCTTGCTGCAGAGAGCCAATCCTAACTAAACATCTCGGCAATTTTCAGAATAGACGGGTGTTTGGAGACACGACGCTTTCAAATCTCTCGGAGCAACTGGCCCTTATTTTACTGAGAACTACGTTGAAAGAGCGTAGGTTAGGGCGTGTTGGTATTCCATAACTGACGTTTTTAGCGCACGAAAAGGGACGAAAGACAGTGGCGAAACGAGGACACAGCGCTAACTTCCAACAATGGTTTTATTCCGCTTTGTGGAATAAAACCATTGTTGGAAGTTAGCGCTGTGTCCTCGTTTCGCCACTGTCTTTCGTCCCTTTTCGTGCGCTAAAAACGTCAGTTATGAGAACTACGGATGCCGTAATTTTCACAAAGGCTTCAGTGGAGTTCGACGTTGTTTGCGCGGACGGCTGCATGCAAGGGTCGCGCGGGGTGGTCAAAAGAGACGCGTGGTTCGACACCAAGACGGCGGCGGAGATTTATAGCCATCGGAGGTGGGGGACCCGCGGTTCACGAAGAGCGATAAGCGGATTGACTGTGAGTCGGGTTTCCGCCAGTCGGTTCGCGGAAGCAGTGCCCTGGCTTTGAAGTCAAACCCTCACCGCTGAACCGCACCATGCCGAGACATTCCACAAACGGACCAGATGCCCCAACGGCGCGTGGAAGTGTTTTCTGCGGGGGAGTGTGCCTTGCTTGTTTGTGAGAGAAGAGACTCGTTGCACTACAAAGGATGTGTGGCGACGGCCTAGACGTATTGTAACTCCGGATAGTGTCTCCCTGGAGCCTCGTTGTGTGCACACTGCGCGCACCGCAGTGTGATTGGATGAACGATGGGGCGAGAGGGTTGATGGGGATGCTTTTAGGTACGTGCGGGGTCGTTGGAAGAGGATTCGGTGGAGATTCGACCAGGAGAAAGACCAAAATTCTAACCTTTGACTCGTAGTTTGATGTCCGTGTAAATATTTTCCATTCTATCGCTTGCATATTCTATCTTAATAAACAGTTAACCCCTTTGCAATCAGCGTCACTGGCTTGCCTACCGTAATGTGACTTCGCGACATCCACAACATCTTCAAGTATCCCTCACTGCCATCGAGGCGAACATCAACTGCTTCTAAACAGGAAGCAACCCTGCTTTGGACTGGCTGCCTCATCAATTCACGAGTCTGAACAAATGACAACATGCGTCGCGTGATGACTACAATAACGTGATCGCAGGTTACTTCCAAACGTCCCTTCACACAAGTCGGACAGCAGGTCACCGAAAGTGAGTGAAACTTGCATCACATGGCACTATCGAATTTCTAGCGCAAAGCTTCGTTCCTGTATTTTTAGTTCTAGAATAATATAGCACGCCCACAATGCCGAAAGCGCGATTGAGTGATAGGAAACTTGTAAAATAGTGCCCGCCCACTCCCGTCCGTAGCCGTGGCCATACCACTCAATAGGATGTCTGGCTGGAAAAAAACAACAAAAAAAAAAAACAATGGTCTCCACTGTTACCAGGGGTGCAACAAGTCTGGCCTGGTTTCTCTTTAGCGATGCCGTGAAAGTGCACCTTATCAAAGTAATGTGAAATCATTTCGATAAATGAAATAATTAGGAGAAAAAAGAGTACTGCCATTCGCTCATCAAACATGAAGATGCCAATAAATATATAGTGGGCATATATAAACGTGAAATTGCACCTTGTGAGAGCAATGCAAGTGCATTCTGACAACCTCATAACTACGGGAAAAAAAAAAGAACAGAAAGTCACTGTGGCGAGTCGATCACACATGAAACGGTTAATAAAAAAAAATGTTAAACGAACGAACAGCAAGCAGGGACCAAGAACAGAAACAAACGAATTTTTTATTCGACATAGCCAGTGAATAATTCCTCCGTGTCGTTCGTTTCCAAACATCATTGTTCGCTCCTCAGTCTCTGAGCCTATACGTAGCTTATAGTTCACGTCATAGTTATTTGACGACAGGGCCAGCTATGTTACAACACGTACATTTACGGCCCCTGTGTCACCATTCGAAGTTTCTTTTTTTTTTCTTTTCGTGACCACTGGTTCCTTTAAATTGAGAGGCTCGCAATGAGCGAATGTCACGGAACACGGGGACGCAATATCTTTAAAGTTAAACGTAATTACAAAGAAACGAACACAAACTTAACTGGCGAAGCCAACGCTAAAGTTAACAGAGTAAAGCAAACAGAGAAAACAAAGTTGAAAACAAAGTCATCGTGAAGTCAGCGCTAAGGCTTGTGCATTCACGGTTTCGCTTCCGTTTCTCACGGATAGCTTTTTTTTATATACTTTTCTCTTTTTTTTTTCGAAGAACATTTTGTCTCTTTCATTCGCTCACGCTATGTGTTGTCATGTCTTTTTTTCTCTCTCTCTTTATTTCGTTGCTTCCGCGCTTCTGGTCGAAGGAGTTGGTGAAGTTCCCTTTCTCTTTTATTCGGAGACGTCGTCGGAACGCCGTCTCCATCAATGTGGCGCTTCCAGGAGCAGGACCGTTGGTCTAGTCGCCGGTCATCATCTCCATGAACTCTGCAAAATTTCAGCGAAATTGTTGAGGTCGAAAAATACCTAATGTCAAGGAAGTCAGAGATTAGAAGTACTACGTCAGGTAAAAGAAAGTAAGAAATTAGGGGCAAAAATAAAAGAATGATGCTTTAAACCGCACCATCCGGATGACAGGGCCATATTTACCCCCCCCCCCCTCTACGCACACACAAATAAACACAAATACAACTCATGGGATAAAAAACTATAGCGTTTCATTTTCTCGTCCCCGTTTCTTTATCATTTTTATATTCTTATCCTATTATTGTAGACTTTGTTGCTGTTTTATTGGGATTAAGTTCGCTCCTCCCACGCTTCTCTCTCTCCTTCCCTTGGCCGCCGGACAACTCGGGGGTCCAGCGACAAGTGACTCGGCTACGATATCCACCTGCAGTACTTTTCTATTTCTTCCCATTCAAAAAAAAAAAAAAGAAAGGAAAGAAACGAGCTAGTTCGTTTCAGCGTTTTGCATTGTCTTGGTACATGAACGCGTCAAGCATTCGAGAGCTTAAGCGGGACTCCAGCGGCTTATAGCGCACCCAAGAAATAGCGTACGCGTCGGAACCACGGACCGAAATTTCCTGACAAATTAGGCCGCAATTTTTTTTTCTCGATTAAGATTATTTGCTTTGAACAGTCGGCGGGATTTAACTCTCTCTCTCTCTCTCTCTGACGCCGTCAATTTCGTTCAAGTCGTCCCATACGAACTTGTCCTGTACCGAAGGCTTCCACGTGTACACTCGAACTAGCGAAAGCGGTGGTGTGCATCGAGCTAAAAAGCTTCTTCCCGAAAGGCGAAGCCGCATGCGGGTGCCTCTACGAAGCGGGCGCACAACCGCCGGTAGATGGAGCGACAAACATTTCCCTCTCGAGGCGGAAAAGCAAGACGCGTTAAAACCGACGCGCTGTACAAGCGGCCACCTCATTACCGACACGCCGGTCGCCGACGACAAAAGAAGAAAGAAAAGAAACTCTGGTCGCCTACGGACCGACGCTTACGTTGCGCCGCCGAAAGGGAGCGGCGGGCGAAGACGTCGTCGCATCGCGCCGTTGACGCCACCGTACGAAACGGGGTCGGGGTCGACCGGCCTGTTATACGAGAGGAGGAGTGCTTTCTTTTATACGCGGGCGAAATAACGCGCGAAAGAACGACCGCGCTCGCAAGAACGCTTGCGTGCACTCGCTCACTCGTGCAACGTCGAGGGAAGGTGCGGCATGCGGGCGGGCGCGCGCGATAGGCCCGCGATTCCGGTTACTCCGGAATACAAATCTCTCTCTCTCTCTCTCTCTCTCTCATTGAAGGCGCCAGTCGTCAGCGGGTGTCGGCCCGCGCCTGTCAACTGGCTCCTTCGCGTAACCCGAAGCGTGCGGCTCTTCTTTTGCCTTTCGTTGAGACCGAGCGATCTTGGCCTTGACAGAAGCATGCGGCTCGCAGGCTCTTCCGGCCTAGAGCGAGTCCCTGTCACTCTATACGGGCTAGAGAGAGAGAAAGAGTGAGAGAGAGAGACATGGCGCGTCGCCCCGCTTTGAGCAGCTTTTTTTTTTTTTTATGGTATAAAGTGCAAGACGCACAGTCCTCTGCATTTGTGGTGGCTGCAGTAGTACTGTACAATGAACCGTGCGTTCAGCTGGTATACGTTATACTCTGAAGGCGCGCTGACTCCGGGCCGCTTGCTCTGGGCACTGTCAAATTCGCCGATTTGCCGTGTTGTCTCGGATCTGGTTATTGCTCGACCACTGGCTCAAACAGGGAGGGTACGTCCTCTACTGGTCGGCTCTTAAAGGCCAACGTGGCGCAAATCGACAACATATGGCGGAACTTGAGAATGGCAAGAATAGCCCTCTCTATAAGGGCAGTGGTCCCACACACGCTTTTTCTTGCTTTCCGCGTTCGATAAAGCAAAACCGAAAGAAAAGACCCGAAAGGTGATAATTTTACATTCTCGCCCGCTCCAATGTCGCGGATCGAGGAACCAGAATAGTCGGATGTGCGACATGGTTTCTTTGTGCTTTCTGGGAAACACTTGCGCATCGGGAAGCGACGCACCGAAAGACGGGCTTCGAAAAGTTTGTATATGTCACAGACTCACGCCCCCCTCCATTTCTCTGTCTCTCTCTCTTCTTTAATTTGTTTTTTTTTTTTTTGCGTATTACACCAACTACTCCGAAACAGAGTACTTCTCCTACCACTCACCTCTCAACACGCGAGTTATGTCACCGTCCGCGGTTGAGGTGTTCACCAGCGTGTCAAAGCCCAGTTACCACGGCTTTATTTTTGTAACCATTCCTTGCTCCTTTGCCATCAATTATATATATATATATATATATATATATATATATATATATATATATATATATATATATATATATATATATATATATATATATATATATATATATTATTCTCTCTCTCTCTCTCTCCCATGTCCTTGTTGTAGGCTGCGCTGCTTTGCAATGAATCGTTCTCACCTTGCCTATTTTGCCATGCATAGCGGTAACCTACAGCGGCCGCGCGTCCTTGTGGCGAGTTTCCCAGGTAATCCAAACGGCGGATTCCAAGCCGCGGGTTCTGCTACGCGCCCTAACGCTTAAGCGCCCTCCCCGCCCTCGCGACGTCTCCGAATCGGTTCGACGGCCGCGTCGCAGCGCGGCAAAGACCCGACGCTCGCGCGTACCGTCGAAGTCCACGGTTCCGCTGCCGTCGGTGTCGATCTCGGCGATCATCTCGTCCAGCTCGTCCTCGGTGAGCGCGTCGTCCAGGGCGCGCAGGATCTCGCGCAGGTCGGACACGTTGATGTAGCCGTTGCCCTCCTTGTCGTACAGCCGGAAGGCCTCGCGCAGCTCCTCCTGCATCGCCTCCGTGTCCTCCTCCACCAGGAAACGCGCGGCCAGCGCCACGAACTCCTCGAACTCCAGCTCGCCGGAGCCTGCGCCGCGGCGGAGGGGGGGGGGGGATGAGACCCCCGTCTCGTTGAACGCGTTCTGTACAACCGGCAACCAGCGGTCCTTTTTTTTTTTTTTTTTTTTTGCGAAACAATCCTGTTTGCGCATTTCCGTGAGCACGGCTCCCTTCACACGTCTGAGGGTTATGTGTGCGGAATCTCGCGATACCCTTCCCAAGCTCTTTGGTTCCGACGGCTGCTCGCGCTGAAGGCGTACCGGGACCGGAGCTCGCACTTTCCATATATGTTCGAAGCCGGTAATCTATTCCATTAAGCAATGCGTTTTCGTCGAACGAACCAGCGAACTGTTCATTTTTTAGCAAATCGACGTCCGTCACGGCACACATCTGCAGCCTACTCGGCTCAATGAATAAGTTCCGTAATACTTAGCTTAAAGCCGGCCTATCGATAAACCTCCTAAATGGCAACTCCGGCGATATTTTCGGTGTCCACTGACCTTAATCAAATTTTTAATATACGCTCTTTCTTCGCACTCTGATTATCTGTGCGAAACGATCTGACAGCGAGTCACTTATTTTTCCTGAAAATTAATTTTAAGGATTGCTTGCGTGTCGACTCATGCCCACGAACGCGTGACTTTATTCACTGGCCACCCTGTGTTTGTGACGTCAGAGTCTACGCCGCCACTTCGTCCAGGAACGACAAAGCCGGCTACATTTCTTCTACGAGGCAACGGCCGACAATAATCGTTTTGAACGACGCGATGACCGGTGCTTCTCTCCATCTTGCCGCATCGCTATGCGTTTAGCTTGAGCACATCAGCTGCCTCGCGCGGCGGCAAGGGAGGCGGGTCAAAAGCAAACAGCGATCCTTCAGCGCTCATATCGTCGCTGGAATCGCTGCTGTCTATAGTTCGAAAGAGTTCAAGTTTATTCTCTTTTTCAATTTCATATCCAGCATCCAAACATACATCGCCACATCAGGAGGGAGGCTAAAGGCTGTGTATGCCTGACGAGGCCTACCCTCCTGGTGGTGAGAAACAGTGCATTTGGGACGACAACAAGCGTTCTTCTAAGGTAACATTAAAATCGAACAAAAAAAGGAACATCCACAACTCTGTACAGTATATATAATTGTTTCGACATGGTAATTTTTGAAATTACAGCTGTGAAGAAAGAGCTGCAAGAGTTCCCCGTGTCGTCGGAAGACATCGTCAGCTTCGCTGTTCTGGCGTTGGCACCGCGTGTACTGCGTGTTTAGTACGCGTTCGACGTGTTTACATCACGTTAGTGTATACGATCTGACGTCAGCGACACGTCGTGACGTCACACGAAGGAGCTACCCGTTTCTGCTTCGGTACTTCGCTTATTGGTTCTTTAAAATTATTGATGAGTTTCTAAGCAAAGTCAATGTTATTTAAACATGACGATTTCCTAGTATGGCTAGAAAAACGCATAATTGCCGCGCGTCTGGCCGCTCGAGGCACTTTGCGTGTATTCGAGGGCTTTTTTCACGCTCGGAAAAACACTCTTATGTTGTACATATTGAGCAACACAAATCTGTATCGGGAGCTTTTCGTGTTGGTCTACAGTGATCTCACTGACACTTTTCACCTAATTATATTATCTGAAAGGCTATTAATTAATTAAGATTAATTGTGCAATCAGGCGGAATGCAACAAAAAATAATCTGAGTATGGCCAAGCAACGACAAACAACATTGCCTCGGTTCCGTCCAGCTACGTAGCATTTGCATAATATTAAATCTTGGTGCATGATAGTTGGAGACACCCTGTGTCTGTATACACCTCAAGCGATTGACGGAAATTCAATGAAGCATTTCCCACTGTCTATACATGTACTATCCAGATCTTTCCTTTACACTAGGCAAGCCCTTCCTATATAATTCGCGAGGCCAAAGCGGGGAGCTTTCTTTGGCAGTTAGATCACGTGGAACCCGACAGAGGGAGTGTGTATATCTAGCGATGAATATACATATATAGGCAGGCTCACCGTCCTGGTCAATCTCGGAGATGAGGTCCTTCAGGTCCTTCTCCTCGAAGGTCTGACCCAGCGTACGCAGGATCGCCGACACCATGTTGGTGTGCACGTAGCCCTTCTTGTCGCGGTCGAACATGTCGAACGCCTTGCGCAGCACTGCACGGACGGAGAGAAAAAGGCGAGGCGTGAGTGCAACGCAGATTCAGGCCAGCTGGACAAGTAAAAGTCTCTGGACAGGTAAAACGCCGGGTGCGGTGCAGCCCAGGCACGAAACAGACACGTAGAAGAAGACTCGTTGATTGATGGGAAATGAAAGTGCCTTCAACTTCATTTACCCTTTCGTCGAAACTTGTAAATGAATCAATGTATGCACGAAACAGGTATGGGCGCAGAAATGTTAAGTTTCTTGTTTTTTTTTTCCGCCACTATATGCGACATTAAGGTTTGTAGTCGATGAGTGCGTTGCGCTTTTAGTTCCTTTCCTGTGTCCGCTTTTTTTTTTTGTATGCCTGCCTTTCTGTATACCAATTGTACATAACGAAAGCGCTTGTGTTTCGCCTTCTTCCGAAAGTACAAAAGTGGTCTTCCTTTGTTCGATTGATTAATTGAGGTGAGACGTCTGTCTTAAGATGCGATCACACGTTGGGCATATGTGCACCTGGGTAAAAAAGTGTAGGGCCACGGTGAAGTTATTTTCTTAATGGGACACGACACGTCTCTCGTATGAAGTAGCACGGCGGTATATTGGTATCTCAGGGATTGAATGGGATATGATATTGGTTTGTATTGGAGCTGGAACTGCTCCGCGAGAGAGTTAAAACTGCACAGCAAGGTTCGGTAGCACTTGCCTGATCACCGTCGTATGTGGACAAGCATTCGAACAGGGCAATCATATAGTGTGCGGCTTGGTGGTGGTTCCTTCCTTCCTTTCTCTCCCTTTCTCTGCGAGCGCCCTTCTCCTATTGCTATGACGTCGTTTACTGCCTCTAACCAATGTTTACGCACTGTCTCTTACTGTTCGATCAACCGCAACTGCTCAGCGATTCGCTTCGCAGGCTGTCACTTACACCTCTGCAACGCCCCGAAGCTCATTATAAGCCAGCGGCATCCACGCCGAACGTGAGAAACCAGTCTTTTTGTGGTCCCCGTGTTATATATGTATTATTTACTCGCTATCGTCGGAAGTATGAACGGAACGGAAATTTCTGATGACTGCACCATTGCTGCCTGTAGCCTACGGCTGACACCCAAGGTCAGTCAGGGAAACCGGCGAGCATTACCGGAGCATCAGGGCGCCTGCACTGCAGCAGCTACGCGCATTGCGCTCCGAGCGAGGCGAGGCAAGCTGACGCATTTTCCACCAAGCGCGTCCCGATGAGGAGCGGCGCTACTTGATTAGTGACGTTAGGCAGCTGCACGATGGAAGAATACTATCTTCCGCTATCTTCCACCGCGGGCAGGTGGGAAAACGAGCAAGACCGGAGGGAGCGAAATAGACGGAAGGAAGCATGGCGCACTCGTCTCTCTCTCTCTCTCTCTCTCTCTCTCTCTCTCTCTCTCTCTCTCTCTCTCTCTCTCTCTCTCTCTACATATATATATACAGGGATACACTACTTCTGGGAACATTTCTGGCGAAGCACGGACGGTGTCTTTTCTTTTTTCGTCCCGCTAGGCCTAGCTCACGTGGGCGGCCGGCGGATGTCGACAGAGCGGCGAGGAATCCCGCGCGAGCGAGCGAGACGAGCAAACGCCGCAAGAGGATCCGCAGGCCACCGAGCGGAGCGGTGTGCCTGCGGGCGGTTATTCTTGGAGGACTCGGCACGGCCGGGACGGGCGTAAACTCAAGGGCCGAGAGTGCGAGCTCTCGACCCCCCCTCTTTTTTTTTTTTCCTGTCTTTCTTTTTTTCTTTTCTCTGAACAAGCGACTCGGCGCGGCGTTCTCGCCATGCAGCCGCCCCTTCAAAGGAAGTGAGAGACGTTTCGCGAGAGGTGACCTCGGGATTTCGATTTGTGTGACTCGTCGGCTTCGCAACGACATCAATACTGAAGTGCTTCTTTTTTTTTTTTCAGAATAAATCAACAGTTTTCTGCACCGTTTCTATGAAACGTACAGTGCTTTCAAGCCTTGAGACACAAGCTAAGCCCCTCTGTTCACTTGGCGTACCATACTTCTGTCGGCGTGAAATAGAAACGCCTATGTGAAGCGGTTTAGTTGTTATTCGTTATATTTTGTTATGCTCTAGGGTTGGGGGAGGGGGTGTATTGTTCGATGTCTATTGCACTAACAGGAAAGAACTGTAAAAGAATTGTTCGTTGTCTGTCAGCCGCCGCTACGCCAGCTGATAAATTCGGTCAGTATCCCAGCCGTGTATCCCAAATACATCTGGAGTCTGACGGTGGTGTTACTGCCTCGTGTTACTGCCCAATCCCGAGATATTCAAGCTATCCTTGCAACTCCACCTAAACTAACTCCACTAGCAATTGTAGCAAATCGTGAAGGAGGTACCTGGCTATACTGCTTGTAGAAACAAACAAACGATCTCTTAGTGACATCTCTCTCTATACGTGATGCGCGTTGGGCCAATGTTCTTCATGAAAAGGGTGCTTCGCCTAGTACTAGCTGGCATTTTGTAGAAGGGTCCAGCGTAGGAGCAACGGACGTACATATGCACATCACCGACTTCTCGTGTCGTGCGGGTAATGAAATGCGAGAATTATTTGAAAGAGGACCCACAAGGTCACGTTCGTCATCCTCGAGGACATAGCCACAGCTGCTGAAGAAACAATTCGAATGCAAGATCACGATTCCTGTACGCCGGCAGAAATTACACCCTTCAGAGTACCATTCCACCAGACTTGGCCGCGATGAGTCCTTGTTATGACCCGAAACCTGCTTCCTGATGTTCCCATCAGTAGTTCGCACCAATGCGCGAAAGAAAAGACACATTTTTTAAAAAACTAACCGGCGTTCTAGAGTCACTGATCTAAGGAAGTGGGACGATTCGGATTGGGATGATGTAGGTGTTCTCGAACTGCGTACCGTTCTGCACACGTTCGTACTATCTATAACTGCGTACGGAGTCAAGACACTTGTGCCTATAACGTGCAAGCCGCATGCTTTGGAGTGTGCTGGTGACCTCTACAGCGACACCTTGTGCGAAATGCGCCGGCTGGAACTGAGCATAATGACTACATTTACGAGATACCTTGTCTCCTTTCACTCTGATGGTCGCCTCATGCTCTAACAGCTACTTTGGCCGCAGTATTTGGCCGTCACTCACTCACTCACTCACTCACTCACTCACTCACTCACTCACTCACTCACTCACTCACTCACTCACTCACTCACTCACTCACTCACTCACTCACTCACTCACTCACTCACTCACTCACTCGTTCGCTCACTCGTTCGCTCCCTCGTTCGCTCCCTCGCTCGCTCGCTCCCTCGCTCGCATGTTCTGAAGAGCGTGCTTTGCCTCAAGCAATCTAGCACTGCAGTGAAGCGTTCTAGTGTGCATGTGAGAGGGAGTTGGAGCGCCCGGTATGACAAGATTCCTCCAGAACGGCAACAAACGAAAATATATGGAACGTTGGTGGAATGCTTGCCTAATGGTGACTAAATCATGAGCGCATCTAAGCCATTGAGCATTCGTTAGACGAGAAAGAAAATTAATCATAATAATAAAAAAAGGTGAGCTAGAGCGTTTGCTTCCGTAAGATTATCCTGCGCAAACGAAATCAATGGCGGGTGTAATACGAGCAAGCGTTTGAATAAGAGGACGTTGAACGTGCGTATACATTCTTTGACGCAGTGCGGCACGTATTGGCACGGTAGGTGCGCCTCTGCAAGCGCTTTGTTCGCTGTTATTTTTCTTTAGTTATGGACGCCACACCTTCGGGCGCGATCCCAGCTGGCATGACTATGTAGAAACGCAAAAGAAAGAAAGAAAGAAAGAAAGAAAGAAAGAAAGAAAGAAAGAAAGAAAGAAAGAAAGAAAGAAAGAAAGAAAGAAAGAAAGAAAAAGCGGACAACCTGGGTGCGCGAACTGGGCGCAATGTGCTACTAGCGCAAGCTAGAGTATTGCTTAGCACAACTTAAAGTTGTGCAAGTTGGTTAGCATTCACTCTACTGAAAGGATAAACGTGAAGACACGGACACAAGTGCTTGCGTACGGGACTACTGCGTACTCTTAGCCAGGCTGTTTCAGTGGTTTATGATTACTTTGTTGTTTTCTTTTTCCTTCTTTATTTTTCTTTTTTTCGGTCATGAAATCACCTCCATAGTTACCCACGCCGTGCATAGCTACCGCTAGTGGCCCCACCAGTGACCAATGATTTTGCAGACGTCTGTGCAGTCTGAGTGCGGCAGTTGCTGGCGGACTAATACACGTTGTGCCGCGATTTATTTACTGTGCTTATGGAAGTACTGTCGACGCATGCGGCCGTATTCGGTGATCAAAACTCGCTATATTGAAAGGAAAATTTCCTAACGCAGCGACTGCTTGGTTGTTAGTTTGGCGTGCTTTTCGCGACGCCAAGTTCGGATATGTCGCTCTCATTATCGCCAACAACTGCGCTTCAAGCGTCCTCTCGGAGATTCCATATGTCCAGGCCATATTTGACGCACGCCCTATAAGATGCAGCTCTTTGCAACTCGCTTTACAGACAATGCGCCTAACCAACAAAAAAAAAAATCTCACAATCGCACAAATCTGCTTTCCTTATTCTACGAAAGCGTACATTGAACGTTTTTATCGAGTGAAGAAAACGCTGACGAGAAATGCAAGCGAGCAGAGCTTAAGTTTAAAGAGAATAAGCAAGAACAGAAATCTGGTTCAGCGGTACGAGAACTGTTTGCCCTGGCGAGACGCCAAATTCAAGGATACGTGTGTATTTCGGTCGCCCATCAACCGGGCCGTTTTCGCGTGCAATCAAAGTGCGCCACTAGTGCATACTTCGGCGCAACCTCGATGCTTTCGTCTAAAGTTGTCGGTGTGTTTCTCACTCGACGTTGCGCAGTTTCCTCGAAGGTCAGTCTAGGGAAAGCGTTACTTCTAGCACGGTATCGCATTTGCATACATCGTAACTCAACATCGAGAACAATAGTTCCCTTCGTTCGTATATCCTAATTTAACACCGAATATTAAACTTCTTCACGCCAATATTGTAGATACCTATCCTTAATTTTTCGTCTCTGTACTTTTTTTTAAGTTCTCATTAACTTCATTTACCCGGTAACTCTGGCGACTGCGCGCTTCTATCATTTGCAGACACACACACGGACAAATTATCTGTTATTCAAGCATGAAAAAACTATCTCTTATTCAAGCCTGACGGTGTCATCCTTGTTTGTATGCTGCAAACTTTGCAGCTATCATCAGCCTCTGTCGTTTCAGCATGTCATCAGTTTTGGGATCACTAAAGCACTCATTACTAGTGCAGGCGTCTGTTTTAAGGTAACACGCAGTCTTCGTGAAGTATCACGTGAGAAAAAGGCTACCGAGACAGAGGTTCATTAAAGGGTCACATAGGGGAAAAAAAAGGCACGGTTTGCGTAAGCGATCGGTGTATTTCGCCTCCGGATAGAAACAATGTGCGTCTCTCGCCAAAAGCGGAGACTTGCTATAGGTCATAAAACGCCGTAAAATATGGAAGGCAAGATAGCGATGTCCGGTTGAAATTGCCGCATTAGATCGTCGTGACGTTGTAGGTAGTTGGCAACCTTCGTTTAATTGTTAATTTTGCGAAAAGGGGGTTTCAGTTCATTCTAAAGTAAACAATAACTCAACCAGGAAGCTTCTTCAATAAATAAATAAATAAATGCACAAGTTGAAGAAGTAGCGCGGAATTTGTGACGTACGTCGTCGGCATCGTAGGCGGTGCAGTTTAGGAGGAAAATTCCCCAAACGACGCTTCCGGCCAATTAAATTAAGATAGAGCTTCCAGAGTAATGACCTACTAGCGTAGCCTTTCTTTTATGTTGCTGTCTAGCATCCCCGTGAGAGGAGGAAACGCAGGTATGTTCGAGTGGGGAAAAAAAATTCAAACTTACTCTGCACTTGCTCTTTCGTCAGGTCGTCCTGTAACCAAGTAGACAACATTTAACAAAATTTATTACGCACTCATTGTTCAGCGGATTGTCTAAAGTGTCAAGCTAACACTAAGATTACAGGGCGAGCCAACCACTCCAAGTAAGTGGCAGTCGAAGGTAAGGGGCAATCGTTTTGCTCTTGCGCGCTCATATCATGCACGTCTGGAATTCCGATGTGAAAGGCGTATATAATTTACAAAACAGCACGTCCGTGCAGCGACGTTGATCGCTCGCGCTCATATAAGTATCCCTTTGTAAATGGTAAAGCAAAAAGAAGTATTGCAGCGTTCCGGTAGTGCTATCATCAACAGTGAATCGACAGTTCTTGAATATTATTGTCTTTCGATGTCTCTTAATGTGACGTAGGTTGAACAGTTTTGTGCACATGGTCTTTCGTTTTTAAGCTAAACGGCTCTCGTTCTAGTGGTAGTAAAGTAGCAAGGACAACAGCCTCTTGTTGGGGGTCGTGCAAGGTCTTACGGTTCTTTAAGCATTCTCCCAACCGCGCTCATAGAACATATGATTGCACGAAATAGTTAGGTCCTGATGTTCAGATTTGAAAACTGACACTGCAGTGACACTCAGGAACGCACTAAATCTTACGTTGGCGTGCGACGGTGTGGAATTACACCGACTACTTTTTCGTGCATGCCACTGTAGTAGCATCGTGAGATGACAAGATCGGCGTTTGGAAAGGTAAAAGAGACAGGACGAAAACGTTTGAAGTTGACGTTATAAAAATAGAGGAGCTAGACAGACGCGGTGCTAATGTGACTTTCGCGCGCCTTTGAAATGACTCGTTCTGCGATTGCGGTTAGCCTGACGAATCACAGTTCGCTGCGTCGCACCCCCTTTGAAACAGCATAGAAGTTTAGTTCATCGGCAAAACCTACTTGTGACCTGAAACCGAGCAGATCTCCCTCATTATAGAAGAACGTCTACATTCTTAAGAACGTCGTTATATAAGTTGGACCTGATATACTGCAGGATAAATTTTAGTTCCAGCGGTTCTTTGCGCTTCTCTTCCTTTAGCATCTCGAGCTCTCCTATAGTTCTTAATGTACGTTCTTTTTTTTTCTTTGCAAGACACATTGCACGCTGTGGTGGCCCATCGTACGCAAGCGAGCACTCGCCGGGCTTTACGGAGACACAAGGTTCCGTTAAACGCTAAGTTAACTAAAAGAACGGACGACGATTGGATAGAAAAGAGTAGATCGGAGCTTTACCATGTTGAATCACGAGGGGCTACGACGGCAAATCCCTGTACCGCTGCTTCGGACGGACTGGCCGAGGTTTGTTCACCGAGAGAACCGCTCTCCCGTCGCGTGGTAGTCCCGACTGGCGAGCGGGCGTGTCGGCGCAAAGCGATCGCTCGGCCCGGGGCTCCATTTTTGGATGCTCGCGCGCAGCATCACAAACAGCGGCAGCCACCGCGCGCGTCGGAGGATCCGTCACGTGACTGGGACCTCCTGTGACGTCAGCGCCGGTGTCCGGCCAGGGGCGCGGGACCTCGGGCGTAGGGGAGCGCCGGCTCAGCTCCGCGCGAGTTCCGTTCACCGCGAGCCCAATGCGAGCGCGCTCATTGCTGCGCGAGGAGAAGTAGCACCCTGTTAGCTCTCCATAACGCATGCGCTTTAATAGAATGATAGCCTCTTGGTCGCACGTGGGCTGACTATATGAATCTCCGAAGCATTTGTAATCGGACGATTGCGGGAGAAATGGGACAAAAATGCTAACGAAAGGCGGCGGAGGAACACACATCGTCTAAACTAGTCCTCGCTCCTCATTGGACGAGCCATGGCTGTAGCGTTCACAGCGCTGCGGTGAACTGCCGACAGGGCGGTGTCGTAGTAATTCCCAACACCGCCGCGGTAACTTGAACGCGCGAAGCCGAGCTCCCCCCGCTGAGCTCCCCTCCTTTCTTTAGGTTTTTTTATTATTTTCTTTTATTTTCGCGCTGTTACGTAGACGCCTGTCTTGGATCTAGGGTGGGCCAGGGTTAATTTTAGAGGGACGGCGCCGAAAAAGCGTTAGCCGTCGGTCGCTGCTTGCCGCGACGTCGCCAGTCGAATCGTGGCTCTCTTTCTCTGCACGCTGAGCGTGCGCTGCATACTGACAGCTGCGATTTTGCAGTTATGCGCGAGCAGTGACCGCGAGTATGATTTTTGAACTTGCTGGCACTCGTCCTTCTATGTGTGCCGACGATGGTTTTCGCCGGCACGGATTTCGTTGCAGTCACCGATATGCATCCCCTTGTGACGAACGCATCGCACAACCCCTCCCACCCACAGCCCTGCGCTTTTTCCCGCGGTTCGCGGTGGCTTTTGCGTTGTCCGTATTTGCGATTCGAGCGGCTATTTGGAAGCTGTAGAAATAACTGGCGAAATTGAGTGCCCTTACGTTCCGATTCGCGAAGGAGCACCGGTTCGCAAAGAACTCGCTTTGGGTTCTTTTGTTGGTACCTTTCGTTGGTACCAGTTAGATAGTCGCTGGTACGTTTTGGCCGGCTATATTTAAAAACAAAGTTGGGCACCACTTGGGCCACAACGTTTGTTTGCTCACACAGTGAAGTTATTTGTTACTAATAGCTATTGAACTTGAGTGTTATTATTATTTAATAATAATAATAATAATAATAATAATAATAATAATAATAATAATAATAATAATAATAATAATAATAATAATAATAATCGAGCAATCAATCACTCCATCTTTATTATATGTGTCCAAGAACAACCCGAGGCCTGAATACTGGGGTACTGAGAAATAAATACAAAGAGTAAAACAACTACGACAAAAAATAATACACTAAATATAGAATAAAAAAAAAAGAACGCAATCAAAATTTAAATTCTTTCGCTTTACGTGCCGGAACCACGATATGATATAGTGGGGAACGCGAAAAAAAATTGTTGTGGAACCGTACAAAGCGAGTACATGAACCTTTGTCAGAATGCTTGGAAACGCAGAGCACCAAAACGGACAAGAGTCGTAGACGAAATGTGTTTTTCGTTAACATGTTCGGGCTGGCTGTCTCCTTCCGCAGACACCATAGCTGTCTCGCTCAATGCGCGCACTTGAATTATCGCGCGACAGAGGTAAGCCATCGGCAACTCTGAGGTCTCTCTTCCAAGCGCACACCAAGAGCAGGGGTGGTTATAGCTACGCTGATCTCGCAAAAGGCATGACAGACACTGGCATATCTTGCAACTCGGTCTTTCTTTTAGAACGAGCATATTTATGTTGGCAATTGTCATAGCGTTATATTAAGTTTACTACATTGCTTGCTTCTACGACTGCGTTTCGGTACTATTACGTGAGTGTTCCTCAATGCCAGGGATGCAGTGTTGGCCCTGTCCAATATACGAGCTAGCACAAAAATTCGCTTTCCCGCGCCTCGAGAAAGGAAAACGAGGCGCTGCTCGCGAGAGTGCGTGGCACGCGTTGTCTTTTCTCTTCGTTGTGGGATTCGTTGATTTCAAATGTATGCTTGAGTCGCTCGGGAAGGGAAGGCGGAGGCTCCTTTATTTTGCACCCTCCCCGGGAACACACCAGCAGGGAATACGTCGGAGGTCGTCATGTCTGAACTTGTAGGGACTGCCGCCGCGCTGCTGCCTTCCTGCGCAGAAGTTCAGTCACTCTCCCACACGCAGCGTTCAGTAGAGAGGGAAGGGAGAAGATTTCGGCGTAAGGGGGTACGAACCCGCGCATAGGTGCTCTACGCGCGCGGACACGCTAGTTCCGTGTTCGCCGCTCGACACAAGGCGGAGGGTTTCGGGCCGTGGTTTCGGGGCTTTGAAAAGTCTGAAACGTGTTCGCTGTCCTAGTTTGGAGCTCTTGGCGTGTAGTTTTTGGTCGCGAGACACGTACGTCTCGGAGGCGAGCAGTATACTGTTGTGATAGACCTAAATTTTTCAAGAAGCCATCGACTACCACATCCGGAGACGTGGAAGATGCCCCACCACCAACACGCAGCTGTCACGGTTGATGTTCACGCCTCATCATTCACTTCGCTTCAAGACAGCAACGTCGCCCTCCTGACCGTCACGAAGTCGCCACTTATCGATGAAAGGGTGCTCGTCGAGAACTCCAGGGGGAAAGCATCGAAGGACGGTGGCTGCCTCCTATTGGGACACGTTCAAGACAGGTGCACTACGTACACGAGTAGCTCGTTGAAGACATGAGCACCAGGAGCAGCACGCTGACGACCAGTGTTGATGAACGATTCGGCGTTTGTGATTGGCCAGTGGATTCCCTCAACGAGGGAAAGAGGAGTTGTTTAAGGCCATCCGTGTCCCCGTGCTAAATCAGAACAGCTCGAGACTCGGATAAGAGTCACAACCATGTACCAATCAAGTGAATGCATTCTTTTCTGTTTCTTTTTTTTTTTTTTCATCATCACAATGCCCGGCTTCGTCGTCGCTTCCTGATCCTTGCGGTGAAGACAGACCTCACCCGGTCGAGATCGTATCAATATTAGCATTTACGGGGATGCGTCGTGACGTCATTCGTGATACCCGCTCCCTTCCTGCGATCGTTCCAGCTGTCCCATGTTGACAATGCTGTCGACAATGGAGCGATGAAAAATTTACTCACTTTCATGAACGATTTCTGGGACAAAAGCGAGATCCCAGCGGCGTGGAAACAAGCGGAAATGCTGATGGTCGCCAAACCAAACCAGCCGCTGCAGGGATCGAGAATCTCCGTCCCATCTCTCTCACCACACGCGCGGGCAAATTGCTCGGGCACATGGTGCATGAGAGACTCACTTCGTACCCAGACGACAACGCATATAATATATCCCAGACATCTTTCTCGGCTTTCGACAACGCCTGTCCACCCAAGACGTCCTCCTTCAACTGAAGGAGGATCTAATAGACCATCTTGACAAACACAGCAAGTATTCTATCCTAGCGCTTGATGTGAAAGGGGCCTTTGGCAATGTGTCGCATGAAGCCATCCTTCAAATTCTGCAATGCACTGACTGGGATAAAAGAGCATTTCGTTATGTTCAGAATCTTCTGACAAACAGAACAGCAACCATAGAAGTGGGCAGTTACCGCACAGAGAAATTTGAGACATCGAACAAAGGGACACCCTCCCTTTTCCCCAAAGCTCTGTCATCTCGCCCCTGGTTTTCAGTATTCATATTCTTCAATATTCAATATTTTTCAATATTCAATAGGCTACCGAGAGAGTTACGCGATAATAAATGACTTAGAACACGCTGTATACGCGGATGATATATCGCCCTCTAGTCGAGAACGTGTGCGACTGGCAAGCAACAAGACGCACAACAAGAAGCCGTCGATCGAACCGAAAGTTATCTCAGAGCGTGCGGCTTGCGGTGCGCTCCTGCAGTAGCTCATCGAGGGCGATACTTGACCCCAGTATCGCCCTCGATGAGGTAGACATACCGAAAGTAGAGTCGCTACGTGTGCCGGCATACGCTTACCGAACTGCAGGCCTCACTCATGCAAGTGATGCACCTCATGAAACGGGTCGACAACAGGCTACACGGCCTCGAAGCGCAAGACGCGCTCCAAATCGTGCAAGCACTTATAATCGGCCGAATAACGCATGGTACTCCCTATCTCGACCTCCAAAAAAGCCGAAATTGAGAAACTTTACACTCTCATCTGAAAATCAACCAAGATCGTCATTCGGCCGGGTTTCTGAGAAAGCATCGACCTCCCGCCTAAGTAAACTGGGAATGCATAATACGTGGGAATGACTGCATGAAGCCCGCAAGGCAAGTCAAATCGAACGCCTGAAACTGACCCAAACGGGCCAGACTCTACTGCACCGTCTTGGTTACAGGGCGCGCCGGCAGAACAAATTGAAGCAAAACAGCGAATCACAAATCCCTTACGGGACACCATTACGATTACGCCCATTCTCCGCAATATGCATCCACCACAGAGAGCGAAGACAAGCGAGAGCCCAAGCTCTACACAAAATAAGTACTTGAAGAACCCTGACACCGCTATACAGATGCGGCAAAATATCCGAAACGCTCAGCCTTAGCCCCGAGTGCCGTTGACACCTGGGGCAAAGGACAAGCTGCCGCCTTGGTAACTGCAAGGAACTCAGACACATCGGAAGAAGCGGCCATCACGCTCGCCATCTTCACGTGCACTGACTAAGCCGTGACAATCAGTGTCTCTCAAACGGTGCGTGTCACAATTACCAACAAAAGGAAAAAAAAATCTGCGAAAGATTAGCCCTGAGCATCCTTACTGAAGTCAATAAGGGAAGAGGAGGACATCTTCCAGAGGTCTGCATCATATGAATCCCGGGACACGAGTCCCTGGCGGGAAACGAAGCGGCTGACGTCGCTGCCCGAGAGCATACAAGCCGGGCTTTCCTGCCAGAAGGGACCAGAAAGGCGACAAGACTGGAATACATCCTGAAGAAATACACCATTATACTACAGCACCATAGACTCGAACGCCGAATTTACACCCTACCTCACCTGAAACTCAAAACTGAAGTCACAGTTATTTCAAAAGACTACAAACGAACTCCTATGTTAACGGTTAACGGCTCGGGGCCCTCGGGATACCCTCTAAAACCGAAGATGGCAGATGAAAAAATGACAACCATTCCACTTTGTAAAGATGGAATGGCAGCTAAAACTGACGACGGTCAAAGCCCTCAAACGAAAAGCAAAGCACATTCGCTGCCATTCCACCTTCACAGAGTGGAATGGTTGGCAGTTTTTGCTTTGCGAGTCTGGCGTAGTTGCTCGTTCGGAGGTGGCCCGAGCTCGCCATTGTCGTTTTCGTTCAGCATCGCGGGAACGTTCTCCGTCGGTGATCGTCTCGCGCCGGCGCCGTTCACATTCTCGTTGCTGTTCCCCTGGCGCTCCTCGTACGCATGTTGTTCTTCGGGTGTACGAACTATACGTGTAAGCCCCATCGATAACGCAGCTGCTTTTAGCGCCGATACCTCTCCTGCTTATATACTGCAACAACCTTGACGCCACGCTATTGTTCACGGGAAGCGTTCTAATCTGTTCCGCATTTTGACATCTGCGCCACCTCATTGCACCCGTATGGGTTTGTTAGAAATCGCGAAGTTCGCTTCTGTTGCCGTACACCGAAGAGAAGTCATATACAACTTTCGCTGTAAACACACACACACACACACACACACACACACACACACACACACACACACACACACACACACACACACACACACACACACACACACACACACACACACACACACACACACACACACACACACACACACACACACACAGACAAAGCAGCCGATTAAGACAAGACGGAAGAGGACAAGGAAGTACTGTGGGAAGCCATGTCGTCTTGCCCAGGGCTGGATGACAAGCGGGAGTTGGTGGACCGGGCCATGGTGGCAGCGAGAGCCCACCGATTCCTGGAATGAGGAAGCCGCCCACCTGAGGGCGATGAGAGATGTTTCTCTCTCTATTGCTAGTTTGCAAATAAACACTTATCTGTCTCTCTCTCTTTCATTTTTCTTTCTTTTTCCTTTTTTTTTACTCGAACGAGGGTGCAGCATGGCGCATCCTTATAATAAATGATACGCTCTGTTCATCACTAATGGTGCATCACGCACAGTGAAACTCAGTTCTAAAGCTTAGTCAAACTAAGTTAGTTGAAGCCTAATGGTGGCGCCTAACAGTCAATACTTTCGGCATCTGAATGCGCTCGAATGTGCTTGCGAAGATTGCGAATTTCAGTACAGCTAAGTGGTCACGTGATACATGAGGCCTGAGGGTGAAGGCAGGCCTATTCTTCAACACGTACTGGTCGGTCGCTTGTAACACTTCAGTTGCAGGTTACGGCAGCGAACTACGAATATGTTGATAACCAGAAGACAAGGTGCACAGCTTCACATAACGAGGATGCGGCTGCGCTGCCGTCATATTTTGTGCGGGCTAAAAAACGAAACTAAATTTACTGACGCAATTTCTTGTTTGAGGGGTGGGAGGGGGAGGCAAGAGTAATTCACGTAGCTGCATTTCCCTTAGTTCGTTGGCAAAGGCAATTGTTCGATGCTGCTAACAGTGAAGAGGGTGAAGAGCAGTGTCAGCGTTAATCATCTCGTTTTGCATTGGCTACGCGTGTTTTTTTAAAAGCAAGCGTATCGTTTTTTTGATGGAAACGTTGAGGTTGGGGCGGAAGGAAGGGGTCGCCCAGCGTCATGGTCCACGTCAGCGATCAAGTTCAAATTTTGCTCGCTATTTTGACAAATTCTGTACATGGTTTGTCAAAACAAGCGAAGCCACTGCGCGCGTGACCGCAACTGACTCCGAAGCGCTATTCTTGAGGTATATTGTCGAAATCGCCATCTTGTCAGCTGTGATTGGCTGGGAGGGGCGCCACGGCCTCTCCGATTGGCTCGAAACGCCTTCGATGCTGAATTCGTCAACGCGGCGGAATTCTACGGCGTCCAAAGTAGGCCGTGTTCAAATCCATGACCCAGCAACGGCTCTCATCGAGTGACGGATGCGGATCTCGAAGGCTTTACTTTTTCCGGCTGCAGAAGCCGGAGGTTGTGGCAGAGCCGGAAATGCGTCATGGCCGCCATACCTTAGGGTATTGTTATGGTAGACTTTAAAATCAGTGTTGGTAACACATTTTTCTCCGTCTTTAGCGAAAATCGCTAAGTGCATGATGATGATTTACTCGGAATTTTGTCTATATTTTAATTATTTAAAGAAATGCCAAAACCACGATTTCATATGAAGCGCGCCGTATATAGAGAAGGGCTCCGGGAAATTGGACCACTTGGGGTGGTCTAACGTGCAGTTAAATCTAAGTAGACGGGTGTTTTCGCATTTCGTCCATGTCGAAATTCCGATCAGAATGCGTGCGCTTCTCAAGGAAACGCTGAAGAACTCGCTCGCTGTCGATCCCATCTTGTCCCGTCGAGTGCTGACTGGACCCGACTTTCGCGAACACGGCCATTTATTTGTGTATGTCTGTGCGCGTCAGCGGGGTCCGGGATCCCGAGTGCGCGACACGAGGTTTCGGGTTGACACGAGTGGCCCCATTCTTCACGTCCGAGGCGACGCTGCACTTGACGCGCGATTTGAACTGGTTGCATTAAAATTAACTGCAAGCCGGACTGCATGTGGGCCAGTTAGTTATATAATGTTTTCGATCGCGCGCTGTTATTCAAAGGGACGTGTGTGGTGGGTGTTTCCGTCCAGCTTCAATGTTGTCCTTTTGCATAGAAGTGCGCTATTGAAGGCAGTTGAGCATTTGAGTTTCCGTCCACAAACCAAGCACGCACGCACGCACGCACGCACGCACGCACGCACGCACACGCGCGCACACACACACACACACACACACACACACACACACACACACACACACACACACACACACACACACACACACACACACACACACACACACACACGCACGCTCGAGAGCTTCAGATTAGGGGGACGCAAGGCGTTGGGGCCCAGCATAGCGCATCGGACCCTCTGCGCATGCGCATTGCCGTGGCCTACCACGTGCTAGGGGGCCCCAGCGCTTTGCATCCCCCTAATCTAAAGCTCTCTATCGGCCCTAGCCGTGTGTTTGCGCGAGCGCGAGCCGCCCCCGTAAGCGCCGTCGCGGTGGGATCGATTTTCGCCCAGACCTGCCCGAGCCTTTCCGCTCGCATCGGTAACCCTTTGTATATGGTGACCGTTCGCGCTCCTCGCGAGGTTGCCAGGCTTCCTGCATTCCCTCCTCTTATTGGACATCTCTACACAACATCGAATTACATGCATATGGACAGATGTGCCCCAAGCGTCGGAAGAGAGAGAGAGAAAAAAAATAAAATTTATTGTTAGACCAGGCTTCTTAAGCCCGAAGGTGGGTGGCCTCCTCAGTCCAGATAGCCATGGCTCGCTGCCGCCGCCCGAGCCCTGATCACCAACCATATCTGGTTGTCAGGGTCTTGCGTCGCCAGCAGAGCCTCCCACTGGTCTTCCAATTCCCCCTCTGAATCCGCTTCTTTCTGCATGTTATCGCCTGGTGGTGATGATGACGGCGGTACTTCTCGATTATTCCTGCACCCCAGCACCATATGGCGCAAGGTGTTGGGCGTGTCCGGCGGGCAGAACTTGCAGTCTCGCCTGTAGGTGTCCCGCATACATGGAGTGCAGCAGTGTTCCATGCGGGCGCGGGCGGGTAGCGAGCGACGCCTCTGCTTACTGTAGTGCGCCAAGATATCCGAGTACTTCTTCGATATCCGATCATCATCCTCGTCACAGTCGTTGGTCCGTGGGAAGTAATATTTTTGTGCCTGTCTGACCTTTTAACAAAGGACCATAGGTCTGTTGCTAAGTGCAATGCGTGCCTTTATTCCGACCTGGAAGACGGTGCACATCGGGATAACTTCCGAGGTTCATGCATGGGTTCCCCGGTGTAATGCCATTGGTAGGAATTTCTCCCAGGTTGGCTCGAATCGTGGAGGAACGTTGGGGTCAGGGTTAGGATTCCACTTGTGTTCCTGGTGGGCCGGAAGGCTTGGCCAGCCGTTATATGGTTATGAGCAATCCCTTCCAGATAAGGGAGAGGACTCAACGTAATAGCTCGTTTGTTCAGATTAATAGCTAAACCAGCCCGACATGGGGGGCAATCGGCAGCAGATTGATGTCTATATTGGCAGCGTACGCGCTGTAAAAAATCTAATGAACGCACATAACAGGGACGCAAGTGAGGTTCGAAGAAATTCCACTGAAACGAAATTAAATTGCCAATCCACATTTTGTACCCGCGGTTTACCCAATTGTACCCAATTTTGTACCCACGGCATTGTTACAGGGGTCCCACAAGGGTCAGTACTAGGACCAATATTTTTTTCTTTATTTGTAAACGATCTTCCTGATACCTTAGAAAACTTTTCTGCTGTGATGTATGCAGACGACACTGTTCTACTTTGTGCGCTAGACTCCTTGGACAAAACATTTCAAGTGGCTAATAATGAACTTCGGAGTGTTAACCAGTGGTTCGCGTCAAATAAGCTAACTCTGAATATCAAGAAAACTAAATATATTCTCTTTACTTCTTCGTGGAAAGCACCACTAAAAGACTGTCATTCGCTTTCTCTAAACCATAATATCCTTGAGCGGGTGAGTTCAATTCTATATTTGGGTGTCACACTAGACGAGCATCTTCATTGGAAGCCTCACATTGCGTTGCTGTGTAAAAAGTTGAGCAAGGCTTGTTTTATGCTGTATAAATGCCGTTATTACTTCGACACTGCCACTCTGAGAACAATTTACTTTAGCATATTCCATAGCCATCTATCCTACTGTATTGCATCTTGGGGTAATACGTACGTTTTATACCTTGAACCTATCATACTTCTTCAAAAAAGGGCCTTGCGATTTCTGACTTTTTCGGACTACAATGCTAAATCAATGCCGCTGTTTCAAAGTTTAAATATACTGCCTTTTAATTTATTACTGAATCTTAAAACTATATTGCATACTCATAACAGCATAACCACTAACTGTCCTTTGAGCGTATCACATTTTTTACATTCCAGAAGCAATACACGCAGCGCACTTAAGGGAAATTTTCTCTTGCCAAAAATGAATAATGTATATGGAAGGCGAAGGTTAAGCAACACTGGAGCACTCCTATGGAACAGCTTACCAACAGAAGTGAAACAAGCAAAATGTTTTTCACTATCAGTGAAAACCCATTATCACTCACTACTATTATCTGCATAGTTTTCATCTGGATTGTGTACACATGTTTACCCTTTTCACTTGCAGTGTATAATTTACTAAATACAAATTCCTTTCTGTCGGTTTCTCGTAGCTAATACACGTACCCTGCCTTGTGTTCTAATTGAATGTTTATGTATATATGACTTACTTATACTTCTTCGTATTGATGTTAAGATTGTGAATTAATAACTAGCATGGATCCCAACTAGCCTTGAGCTAGGGATCCAGATGTCCTGTACAACATTTCCTGTGTACTTTCCATTTTGAATAAACTTCAATTTCAATTTCAATTTCAAATTTCAAGTCGCAAGGCTTTGGGGATGATGCGAAGTTTAAGGCGACTAAGAAAGCGCTTGTTTTGAGGGTAAAAGCGACTATCTAAAGTACACAGCCCGGACCAAGCAATGAGCCCGCAACGTCTGTTCAGACCTCCTCTGTATGGGACGAGTTTGAAGCGAGTTTTAGTTCGTTGCAAGGAAACCAAGACCCTACAGCTCAGGCCGTCGTTGAGGTAGATACGTACCTCAACGAGCCGTGCTTGAACCGTAAGAATGATCCGCTGAAGCGGTGGGAAGGTAGAAAATTCACCTACCCGAACTTGTATGCACTGGCTTTAAAAAGGCTTTCTATTCCCGCGACAAGTGTACCATGTGAAAGAATATTTTCTAAAGCTGGCCAAATTTGTACACAAAAGAGGAGTCGTCTCACTTCTGATAAGGTCAGCAAAATATCGTTTATCAACCATAACCTGCATTGGATGTAGAACATTTTTACTCTGGATAATTAGTTTTGTGGACTATGTACTTTGTTGAATGCATTTTGTATAGTGCTATAAGAAATTATTTCGACATTATATTTGTATGGGTTCACAGCTCATTCGTATAATAGTGAGCATGCGTATGTGAATAAAGTTGAAATAAAATTTAGTTCTTGTTCTTATTTATACAAAGTGGATCTTAAAGTACCACAAGAACAGAAACCTCCTCTAATGACGATTAGGTTATTTTTGACTGGAGAAATACATCGCATTCTGACTGTTATAGAGTCCCATTACCATTCTATCCCCAATGTCAGAAAATAAAGGGTAATTACAATTCAAAAATTCGCGCTTTTTAAGAAAAGTAAATAATTGATAAATATTCTCAATGCATAGCGAAAGTACCTATAACACGTGTAAGACCGCGCTTCATCAACGTGTTTGTCTTTTTTTTTTTAGCGCGAGGCCACTGCGGGCTTCCGGTCTACGCCGAGAGTTCCCTATAAAGCACCGAGCTCCCCACTGTTAAGAACGGCCAGCTGCAGTGCAAGTTTTGCCAACCAGTTGCGACTGTGGAGGCAACATTCCGGGAGCGTCGCCGCACACCTCTAGCCACGGCGTGACTAAGTCGACTGTGTGTGAACCCCCAATCATAACACCACGCGCCGACCGAGACGCCAGACAATGGGCGGCCGGCGGGCGCGCTGCAGTTCGGGGAATAAATGCCCCTACGGTGCCGGGTCGTCTCCCCTACGGTGCCTCGTATCCCCTACGGTGCTTCGTCTCCCCTACGGTGCCTGGTCAACTCACCTACGGTGCTTGGATGGCCGTTTCCGTCACCAGGGTATCGGGAGAGGACCGAGTGTGTAAAAACCGCTGTTGTGCGGCTGCTCAGGACAATCTCTCTCAAGCAGTCATGTTAGCCCGATGTACTTTCTCAAACAGTCATGTTAGACTGATATAAATACTGTTAATAAACCCATATTCCTCGTTCTCGATGACAAGCAGTCCTTCGCTTCACGAGCGGATCACGAGCGATGGGATTGAACCCCCAATCAAAACACCACCCGGTTGTGGTCGTTCGTTCATCTTTATTCAACTCGGCCATACGTTCCTCTGCATAACAAGAAAGTTGCCAGCGCCGTAGCGCTTATGGCAACAAGTAGCTTTAGATTTTCGGGAAAGCCATTGGTTCCCCATTGCTGCAGCATCGATACGACGCCGCGCAGCTCGCTTTTTCGTGCTCGACGCTGTAGCCATGCAGCAAAACTGCCTGGTCTTATGCCGGTGGACTCGAAGCCGGCTTGAGCCATTACCCCGGCCCAGACAAGGACTGAGATCGCCCCTAGAGCTGCAGATAATGAGAGAAAAGGCACGGCGTCAATCAGGCCAGCTTTTTCAAATTGAGGCTGTATGAATGTAGCAATTAGGAGGGCCACTCATATTCACTCAATCTCAAGTGCTAGATGACCCTTCTAGAAACATCGAAGTGTATACGTTTCACCCAAATAGACGGTTTAACAGAAGACAAAAACAGGGAATACAAGGCGCCTACAATATTTTCTCCAATTCGGGTCAGTCGCACATGGCTCGATTGAAAAAAATAGGCTGCACCGGTGATCTCCACGCTCGAGATTTGCATGTCGGTATCGCGCGTTTAAGTCAGAGGGCGACTTTGGGAAAGCCTGATGGTTCTGCAAATAATAAGGTACCTTCCGCCTTCATAAAAGCGTATAGGATTAGAAGGACTTCTACTGATAGCGTCGACAAAGTTTTACGAATAAAGGTGGCTTTTTCTTCCTATATTTATTCACAAACTACAACGCACTTGATTAACCATTCATAAACAGTTTCGAAACGTTATTTTCTGGTTGCCTATCTATCTATCTATCTATCTATCTATCTATCTATCTATCTATCTATCTATCTATCTATCTATCTATCTATCTATCTATCTATCTATCTATCTATCTATCTATCTATCTATCTATCTATCTATCTATCTATCTATCTATCTATCTATCTATCTATCTATCTATCTATCTATCTATCTATCTATCTATCTATCTATCTATCTATCTATCTATCTATCTATCTATCTATCTATCTATACGCATAAATAAAAGGCTTTTTGACACCAGATGTCTACAACAAAAACAAAAATTACATAACATAACATGCGATAACATGCTACATAACATGCGAAAGGGTGCTGAGTGTGCAATGAAATAGCCAGACCTTCCTGTTCTATTTATTGTATTTCTGCAATGTTCATAACATTTGGAATAAAAGTTACGCAGAAATAATCGATTATTTCTTACTAATTCGACAATTACTTCCGTGGGGCAGTAAGGGTGCACTATTGCATGTAGTAAACTCTAATGGGAAACTGTTGCATTCAATGTAATTCGCTACACATATCAGTGACCCCCACTCGCTTTTGGTGTCACTGGGGTGCAATTAACGAAATATAGGAGGCCATGTTTGAACATACCCCAGGATCCCATATATCTGGTCACAAAACACGATTCTATTGTGCGTTTACGAGTGCGGAACCAACGCCACGATTTTTATTTTTACTGTGTACTGTAGTTAGGAACCACTCCATTTTTTCCGGATCATTGAAATTTGAGACTGAAAGAGCTTATTGTACAAATTTTGAAAGAAATTACCGCTTTTACGTCCCTTAAGAAGGACATCTGCTTAGTGCAGGACGTTTGTCGAAAAAGTGATAGCTCCACGTTAGGTGTGATGAAATATGCTGCTGGGACAGTGTTCCGATGCATCAATTGCTGAATTTAACCACGTGGGTGTTGTCACCTATGAACATGCTAAGTGGACTTGGCAGTTAGCCTTCACCGTCACCATCCGACGAGGTCGTAGATATGCTGACGTATTTCTTTTCCTGTTTGCGAAACGTTGCCCCTACTGCAATTTTGTGCTGATGTAGTGACAGCGGTTATACTGATGTTGAATTGACGTTATGAGCTGCCGCCACCAATTATGGATAATTTTCGTGCGCTTTTCTTTGTTTCTCTGCCTCGAAGTATTTTACCCGCTTGTTCGAATTCTATGTACCAGAAGAACGTCTCTACATTGACTTTGTAGACAGAAACGCTTATAAAAGTACAAATTGTTACTTTTTCGCTGTCTGGATGTACACATTGTTACCGTGAAGTGAAGGAAGAAGTTGAATTGGACAAGAGGAAGACGAAGTCTGGCAGTTGCCTGAACGCCATATACACCCGATGTAAATATAACATTATTTTACACTCGTGCGCCTGCTTTCTTCCTGCAACATCTTGGTGGAAGGTGCGGGGTCCAATCACGGAACTTCGTAGCGGACGTCATCTACATACCGCGACAATGGCAAATCAACCGACACACGCGACAACGCCTCGGCAGCCCGTGCCAACGGTCATCCTCACTCATCCGCGGGACGCGGGGACATTATGTGGCACGGGCAACGCCGACGTCGAGGACTGGCTTACGATGTACGAGCGAGTGTGCGACAACAACCGGTGGGATCCAACAATGATGCTAGCAAACGTGATATTTTATCTGAGAGGAACTGCGAAGTAATGGTACGACACACATGAAGCTGAGTTCTGCGAAGCCCGTCTCACCTCGGTGGGGCAGTGAAATCAGTGCGTACGTGTGTGTAAGCCCTCCCGCTCAAAGGCGGCTCGGCTACAATGACTGGTCGAAAGTTTCCCTCACCTAGAGATCTAGGGAGCACGGAGTGTTTATAAGCAGCTGTTTGTCGGCTGCTAGGGTGTGCTCGTCATTGTGCTCGTCATCGTGCTCGTGAGCTGTGGGCTGTAGGAGTCGTCGGACGATCTCGCCGCTGCCACCAGGTGAAGGGGTTGTAGGTCGTAGGGAGGAACATGGGAGGACAGGTCTAGGCGTACAGGGTTTATTTACAGTATTTACATTTTAAACAACAGACATTCGACAGTCTAGCGTGGCTCCCAAATGGAGCACGCAAAACGAGCATACAACACACAGCTTACAAGCACGCTGACGAGCACACCTAGCAGCCGACAAACTGCTGCTTATAAACACTCCGTGTTCCCTAGATCTCTAGGTGAGGGAAAAACGGCACTTGACCGCCGATTCGCAGTGTCCAAAGTCAACGCAGTCGACCCGTCAGTTCTCCATTATCTTGAGTCTTGAAAGGCGCATGGGGAGGTTCCGCCAATTACCTCCCCTCAAGAACTCCCCCGCTCACGGCAGACCAGGTTGGCGGTGGCGTGTTCCGTAACAATAGTTCGTCCGCCGATCACGCTTAGTCACAACGGCGCCGAGGGGGTGTTGAAGTGGCACCTCCTCGAGGTCTCTACGAAATGAGACACCGCAGCAATTGTGATAAGCTTCCATGGTTCTCTTCGGGAAAGCTCACAACGCTCGCAGCTGCAGATGGCTGAGAAAACTTGCAGGCCCGCATCTCGGCAGGCCATTCCCAACAGTGCTCGTATGCTGTATGCTTCGTCTTGCGTGCTCCATTTGGGAATCACGCTACTGTCGAATGTATCTCTTGTTCTAATGTAAATACCTGTAAATAAGTCCTGCTCGTCTAGTCCTGTCCCCCGAAGTTCCTCCCTACGAGCTACAAACCTTATGACTGGTGGCAGCGGCGAGATCGTCCGACAACTCCTACAACTGTATGCCAGCGGTGGGATCGTCCTCCAAAATTGGACAGCCTGTGACCTCTCTGGGTCCCACGTGTTACAAGAAAATAGTTCAAGGGCGCGTTACAGGTTCCCGAGCCCACAGGGGTGTGTGCCATTGAGCTTGGACCCTTTCTGCAATATCACCAGGACCGGCCCACATTTTTGTTGCCGGACGCGGCATAACTAAGGAAGGTTAGTCATGTACAGTTTTCGCTGTAATATATCTTACCCATGCCGAGGACTATAGTCCATGATGTCGGCATACAGATACTGAAAAAAACAGAGAAAAGCTTTTGTCATGACAGAAAAAGAAGAGAATTTCCTCCTTTTCAAGGTCTTGTCGATTGCATGCCCACTCGCCCACAAAATTTTACGGGGAGCGCGAGCTCGTGACGAAACGGCCCTCCTCCCCTTCTAGCAGCGCACCCCCGTTGTCGAGATCGGTCGACGCCTGCGCGCATGCGCGTCCCTCCAAGATTGCAGGCGCGTATGTTTCCGCGCTTCCTCCTTGCGCGCCGGCGATATGCGAATGTAGCCGCGAGCTGCCCCTCTTGCGATTGGCGCTGTGGCGGCTTCGGCGGGCAAAGCTTGGTTTATACAACGGTAATCGAGAGGTCAATTCCGTCTTGCCTGTCTCCTTGTATGGAGCGTGTTTTCTGCCACGCTCTTCTGCGGGAGAAGATCCCGTTCGTAAAAAGAAAGCAACAAGAAAGATTGGCAACGACAAGGTCAGAAAAAAAAGATGACTTGTTGCGTCGCCGCTATAAGGGGAGGAGGGCCGTTTCGCCACAAGCTCGCACGCCCCATAATATCTTGTGGGCGACTGTACTTGTTGGGTGACACTAAAGTACCTACCGTCTTCATTAAGTCTGGACTGCAAAGGTACGTCCTCACTTGCGGAAGTAAGCGCGCGCAAAGCGGCGCGCTCATTTAGGCAGCGTTTGTGGTGTCGTCTTCTCGTTTCCTGTCTACGTTTTGCGCTGTCAAGCAGGATGGAAAACCAACAAGCCCAAGCTGTTATTCTAGAGAATTTTTTAAGCGCGTGGCTTCGCGCGCGCTTATTTCCTCACATGAGGCCGTACGTTAATTCATTGTTGTCGGTTCGTGCAAGCGCGCTACTGCGGCCGGGAAGTCCAGTCTTAGTTTAGGTTAGGATAAGACGAGATTCCGATTTAAGTCTAAGACTTAGAGGCTCGCGTTTGTGCAATCGGCCCCTGCTGTCGACTCTCACTCCGCCAAGGTAACAGGCTGCGCATTTCCAATTGCTAGTAGGTACAGCGGGGCGTGGCACTTGCGCAGACGACGGACGCTTGCGCGCATGCGCGAGTAAGAGCAGGTGCGAGAGAGGAAATGTGAGCACTTTTGCTCCTTGAATATATGCCTCTGCCTAGGCACTACGGAGGAGTTTCTTGGCGCGCGTTATATGTTCTTGCCCAATACGCGTGCCGGCAGAAGTCGCGGGTCGCGGTAGTGCTGAACTTAGCATCGCAAGTTGGCGGCTCGACGCAATTATATTTAATCAATCGTGTTTTTGACTAATTTAAACAACGTGTGATTATTTCGCATTATTGGCGGCGCTTCCACGACACCAAAGCGGCATCGGGCACATCAAAGCTAGAACCCGGACTGGTCCATGGGTTGGGGCTCGCAGAGGCCTGTGCGTACCAGGAGAATATAAGATCGGCTGTCCGCTAATTTTTTATGCGAACACCCCCTTGAGCGCTTCGGCCTCCGCGGCCTCAACACACTCCCCGCCCTGCTTCCAGCTTTTATCCCACGCTACCGCTTGTGTGTCCCGGAGATTTTGCGCCGCCTGCTTTAATATAACCTCAGGTGCTCTCCAATGCCTCCGTTTGCCAGTTACATGTGCCCTCCTGGAGCATCGCTTGTAAAAAATTCAATCTATCCTCGCGACGAAAGACGTGACCCGCGACATATACAACACCATTCAGAACCTTGCCCCTTCAGACACAGCGATCAGCAAATAGGGCGTCTGTGGCCACTGCCTCACCGCGCGGGCAGCCAGCGGCGGAGCGTAAACAAATTGGACCGCACTCCGCAATGCCGGCATGCCTAGGGGACAAACGCAAACAACACGCGTTAAGAAACCTCCTCCGTTGTGCAGGCAGACTCACATAAGGCGCAATGGCCCCCAGATATTCTCTTTCGAACCCGCTCTTACTCGCGCATGCGCAGAAATGTCGAACGGCGTGAAAAGCGCCCCGCCCCGCTGTACCTACTAGCAATTGTAAAACGCTGCCCGGCTCTGCCTCGACCTAACGAAAATTTAGATTTCCTAAGTTTGATACAGCCGGTAATATTGCTATGGACCAGCCCCATTGATGAGAAAGAGGCCAATCGGTTGTACGATTGACGGGGACAATTCTTGAGCTGACGCGAGCTGTCACTTTTATGTCAGTTATTGGTATTCGTTTGTCTACCGTATTTTTGCGCGTATAACCCGCCACCGCGTATTAACCGCACCCCGTATCACAACAGCCTTGAAAGAATAAAAAATATATCCCCGCGTATAATAGGCAGAAATCTCAGCAGACTACACTGCTGAAATTTTTGCAAAAGCAGTCTCCATTCGCAGATGCGCGACCCATCTACGTCATCATCATCAGAGTCAGCGCAGCTAAATACATTGTGGCTCTAGATCTCGTGCGGGGATACTGCCAAGTTCCCCTATCAGAAATTGCCAGGCGCTATGGCGCATTTATGTCACCTGTAGGCACTTTTCGCCCACTCGTTCTCAGCTTCGGGATGAAGAACGCGTCGTTTAGTTTCTCTAATTCGACGGATATTGCCGCAGTTAAGGGAAGCGGCTTAACGATGAAAGCGGAAAAATGTACGTTGTCTGGCTGCTCGCAGGTTACTTATCCGGGCCATGTTGTCGGCCAGAGCACGAGACGGCCGGCCTAGCTGAAAACAGGTACGATTGGAGATTTTTCACAACCGTGCACGAAAATAGACATTCGTTCATTTTTGGGACTCGTTGGGTACTATGAATGGTACACATTCCGAATTACTCGCAAATGGCAAGTCCTTTCACGGACGCTCTCCTAAAGGGAGCACCAAGTAGCGTGCACTGGGATAAGATCAAAGAGAACGCTCTCCAAGGTTTGAAAACGCTTTTATATTTTCTCGTCCTAGGCTTCGCGCGCCAGGCTATACAACGGAATTCATAGTTCAGTGCGACGCAGGCGACACGGGAATGGGCGTGGTACTGTCAGGTCGGCGATGATAATGAGAAACATCGTATTCTCTATGCCAGCCGTAAGGTAACTAAGAGAGGAAGCCTATATAGCTCTTCAGGGAAGGAATGTGCCTGTTTAGTTTGGCAGTCCACAAGTTGTCGTGTTACTTGTACGGACCGAGATTCTTCCTCGATTTATCACCACTGCCTTCTGACACGGCTCAATCGAATGTCACAGAAAATGGCCGCTTGCTCCGATCGAGCCGCACCCTCCAGCAGCACAACTTCTCCGTTTTAGTTATAAGAAGAGGAAGTTGCGCAGCAATGCGGAATTTAGCAGGCTGATCTGAAACTCATTCTGCGTTTAGGCATCCCGACTAACATTTGTTGTTATTGTTTTTTTGTTATTTTAAGCGAGAATGATGGCCTCTCATTTAGCAGGACTCCATTCACGATTGCTAACTTAGTCGGCACGAAATTTCTTCAAAATTTGCATAGCGAAATGCAGTATTTGTTGTTTTTGCACTCATGTTTTCCTTGAAACCTGGCGGGTCTAAAGCGAGATCCGGGATACTTCATCTAAGCTCAGAGCCGTGTTGTGGGGTTCCATCTGCTGTTGCTTCTCATTGTGAGATGTCTTGGGGTGTACGTCAGCATTTCGCAGCTGGTTGCTGCAAGCGACGTCATTGCCCTTGCCACCAGCCATTCTCTTCCTGCCCAGTCGAGATTTTCCGAGCAGGAGCTGTTACGATCTGCCAGCAGGGGTGATGGCCTCTCCGGCCCTACTGCGCCGAATCGTTTCGTAAAGCTCACAATTCGTAACCCCCCCCCCCCCCCCCCCAGGAGGCCTTACGGTGCCAGTAAGTCTAGAAACGTTGGGCGCACCGAGTATTGTGAGCTGCGTCGCTGTCCCCTTCACGGACCAATTGGGGCAACAAAACTAAACGGGCGCTCTATGGCGTTCGACCACGGACTGCGGTATCGCCACGGCCTTTTGACAGACGCGGCAGCTAACCAAGCCGGCTTAAGTCAAGCGTTACAAGCCCTGTCTACGAGGCGCCCCTCCTTTCGGTGCGTTCAGTGAAATAAAAGTGCGTGAGCGAGTGTGTGAACCCACGCCCTCAAAGGCGGGTACTTGGAAGACTTTTGACGCTTCGACTGGACGAAGGTTGGACAACAGTTCTCCCTCGCCTGGGGATCTAGGGAGACAGAGGGTGTTTAAGCAGCCGTTCTCGGTTTGTGTGTTTGCTTCGTTTTGAGTCATGCTAGAATGACGAAATGTGGCGTCCTCCAACCTTCATGTAGATATTGTACATAAATCCCGCCTGCAACGTTCTCGATGAGAACAAGTTTCTCCCTTCAACAACGTCCTGTCGGACGTTGTTGAGTCGGACGGCGGCATGGGTCAGCTACCCCTTTCGACATCGCATATCCCAACTCTTACACTTGCCAAGAATAGATTTCCAGTGCTGAAGGAAAAGCGCCTCTAGCAGTTTCCTAAGTTTTCAGGGTTGTAGACGCTGCTATATCATCTGGCCGATTATTCCATAACGCAATGGCGCGTGGCAACGCAGATACGTTAACATAATCCGCAGCCAAACTTTACTGTTAAACGTTTTGAAATATCGGTGCCGGTCATACGTGCGAAAACGCGGTAATTTACTTATACTGTCTTTCCTCTGCATTTTTCCACTCGTCCGCGTCATTTCACGTTACGTACTGGTGGAAGTAGCGTTCATTACGCTCGTCACGGAGCTATTCAGCAGGACCTACCATTTCTCCTCCTCCTTGTCAGCAGAGAACAGGAATCTCAGATTCCAGTCCATGATCGGAATGTCCTGCACGAACACATCAACAACAGGCGGATCTTATTATGTATGAAAATTTAATATTTAAACTTAACATCCTACATCTCAAGTCTACTTCAAAACATACCAAGATGGATTCATGAGTTCGGAAACTAAATCAAAAGCTTAATAAATTACTCTGCAGTGACCGTAACGGGCACCGGCAGGCTGCCTATAATTGCTTTATGCAGCCGCGTGCGGTTGCAAATTGAGCCTTACGCCACACATAAATAAGCCGGCTTGCATGACGCGCACATCACTGAGACAATGTTGCCAATATGCTGAATGGTATTGCTAGTGATGTATTCAACCTACTTGTCCAACTTGTATCGGCAGTTACCGCAGCTGTCGAAGAATGATACCGCTTGGTACTGGCGTATAGTTCAACAGTGTGCCTATCTATTTAGTAAACATGGACATCCTTTAAAACGCAGCTGTCACACACCCTGTAAACGAGGCGCCAGCGCCGGACCAAATTCCAAAGCCGACTTATCAGCTTCCGAAAATAACCTCACGAAAGCACGGACAATTAATAAGGGGCCCTCTGGTGCGCAAGCGAACGCCGGTTGTGCACCAAAGACCGCCCAGAGTTGTCGAAATTCTCAAGTAAGCCGGTTACATACACACATGCGCACTTCGGCTAGACACAGCGCAATGCAATTCAGATGGGTACTAATAAAATTCTGGAAAATCGTTAACGACACACCCTAACAGTTCGACACGTGCAGTAGAGAATGAATAGGGATACCAGGTGTACACTCGTATTCACCCGTGAGGGTATTGAGCCAGACGTCCTCGACTTCATAGAAGGGACTTCTGGAAATGCAGACGCCAGAGGAACTCGTCCGCTAGCTTGTCAGGGAATCCTCTTCGGCCGACGGCCGGCATACGCGTCACTGTGGCGGGGTCCGATTCTGCCCGATTCCAGCACGGCGCTTTTATTGTCTTCGCCGGCATTTCTCGAACTCTCTGACGGAGTTGTGCTCCCATAGCATGAACAAAGCCTGCAAATCATCCAGACATTTCACGCGTTTTCGGCCGTGGCCACAGAAGCGTCTTCAACGAGGGTGGCGACTCATCCGTCGTCGCACGCTGGGGCTGTGCCAGTCCTTTGTGCCATCTCACGCCGTAAACAGACCAGTGGCCGTGTGACCAGCCGCTACCCTCGGCGCAGTTCCGACAGGAAGGCGCGGCCTCGACTGGGACGACCACGACTGGGACGACGTGGATGCCCGATGTTCCTAGTCGCTAAAGCAGGTCACGTCAGACGGTGCCGGACGATGCAGTTGCGCTTTCCCGTCTCGTATTAATAGCGGACGCGCAGAACAAAGTGTGTAGTTTCTGTATGTATATGGTGTACATGGTTGTCTTGAGTAGTCGGGGCGCATAACCACAGGGGGGCAAATCGGTCATCAACCAAGTGGCTAAATAAAGCGGATAAGGACAAAGGAAATCAACAATTTGGAATTTGAATCTTATAAATGAAAAATATAGCCCCTGATTAGGCAGTGTTGACGGTAAGCAGAGCGATGTCTCTCTTTACGTGTTGCGAAGCATTCCATTGCCTTAAACTTGCCGTGATCGCAAGATGAATGGAAGATCTGTCAGCAGCAGTTGCGAAAGTTGTAACAGCCATGCAAAGCGACACGACCACTAAGTGGAAGAATTCTTTTCGCATCAGGAACCATGGAGCGGAATCGTTTCCTCCTCGTTCTCATTTGTTTTCCCCTGTTTGATATCAAATTTCGCGCTGCTGTAGGATCGAGTGCACATGCAAGCAATACCTTATGGATGAAAGTGAATCTCCAGAACTCTAATTTGGAAAACGTCTTCATTTCTCAGCTTCTAGGAAACTACTTCTACAGGATCCCCTTCAGAAGTTTAGCTTAAACTTGGCATTTACGAGAATCGTTTCTTTTGGAGCTACTGTTCCCTTTTTCAACTAAAGTATTATTTGGGGAAAAATTTTTGTTGACGAAGACAAGGATCGTATGCTAAACTGGCGTACTTTAAAATTTTTCTCTAATATTGACCTATTACTATTCACTACGTGCTTATATTGTCTAATGTCTCTTTTCTATATTCAGTAAGAGCTTCATTTCAATTTATATTTTTCAATATTAACTTTATATTTGTGACCCTTCACACCTCTCAACAGGTTCGTTAATCTGCCAGAGTGCGCTTCGACAATACCCGAAGAATACACAGCCCACAAACCACTGGAACCATTTTTAAGGCTGTTTAGGCACATTGACAAATAGCAAGGAAAGTTGACACACACGCCTCCGTGTAGTTGTCCTCGTTATCAATGGGCCTTAGCAATCTTAAGTGTGTCTTACCAGCCAGGCCGAGTTTCAACGATTGCTAGTCTAACCACTACTGCGTTCTCACACTGCAAGGCTGAGTCACCATGAGCGTAGGTGGCTCCACACAGGCAGAATGAACAAACATATTACACGACTCAATCGGAGGATATAGGATAGAACATGATGATGGCGATTACGTAACAATTTCCCAAAGCCACTGGGCGCTATAGGCCACGAACTTGGCGATACCATAACACAAAAAATATGCAAAAGAAAATATGAAAATAAGGCTGATCATCAATAAACAAACTGTACGCAAGTCTTTCATTTTAAAATTTCGGAGGGACTTTAGCGCTGCACATTGTGTCATCATTTGTAAACAGGAGATTGTGACCTACTCTGTCAAATGCCTTTTCTAGATCAATTTGTAACATAGCGACTTTCCTAAAGTCTGCATCACAAGTTTCAAGGATGCTGCGAGCCACATGGATATTAGTAAATATAGACCTCCATCTTATCCCGCAAGTCTGATGCGGTCCTACTAAAGCCCCAATACCCCTTGTAGTCTCCGCGCAAATATCTTCATTAAAACTTTATAATCTACGTTTGTCAGCGTAATTGGCCTGTAGCCTGTTACTTTGTTGAGTTTATTCGCGTCATCGCTTTTAGGTATCAAGACTGCAGTGTATACGCCCTTCTAAAGGACGGTGGACGCCTCCATAAAAACACGTTCTAATACGATGGCTATCTTCGAGCAAAAGGCTTTGTAAAAAACTGCTGTTAAGCCATCAGGTCCTGGCGATTTTCCAGGGTTAAGGTCTTCAATGGCCATTTCGATCTCCTTTGCTGTGATATCTTCTGATAATCTCTCTGTTTCTATGGTGTCTAACCTAGGTAGAGTGGTCATACCACCTTTGCCATTTCCATATAATTCATTTCGTCCCATTTCATCCTATTAAGGCTATCATTCAACAGCGATTACGCTACTGCTGTCACACCATCGCCGTTGTCACGTTGTAGTCATACCCACCTCTATTCATTCGTTGTCATACCGTCATGGTGATGCCGCTGTTGGTCGTTCCGTCATCGTCAAAACCAGCTTCGTCGTCCGATCCTCCTCATACCGTCATTGCGTCGCACAGTCGCTTGTCGTCACGCCATGCCATATCGTCATACCATAGGCATACCAGCGTCGTCACACCGTCACACCGCCGGTATCGCTGCGTCGCTGTCATACAGCAATCATCGTGCCGTCATGGCGGACCCTGACGCGCGAATGTCAAAGTCGGTCTGAGTCAGTGCATGCCGCATATAGCCGAAGCAATGAAAATCTTATATGACTACAAATGAAAAAAAAAAAACTTTATCAAGCGCTATGGTGTGTCGCTATACTGCTCCAATGCTAATCGCATCAACGTCGACAAACATCGTGAGTTGGGTTCTGTTGGAATTTTCATTGTTTCCTCATTTATACAAGAATTTTATGGTGAAGTTTATTCTCTCTCCGTCTACAAATGGTGTCTGCACTAAGTAATATTCAATTTTTATTCGCTACATATTTGCGTTGGCTAAGGCCCATACATACGTGTTTCTTAGTTTTAAGTTGCACTTCCCCGAACGTAACGATTCTTTGCCTCTTGCAACACCCAGTTTCTTAAACAAATACCACGGTGTGTGTTGCGCAGCTGCACTGAAGGATAACCAACAAACCAACTTTGAATCAACAATACCGTCTCTTTCCGGAGAATCGGGGTGGCTTTTACATTTTTCGCAACCTGGGTCAGGATGTAGCCTCTGAATATTGTTGCGTTTCGCCTGCGACACGTGGTTTTGCCGGCGCGACTGCGGCGGGGCGGCAGACATTTTGGCCCGATCGTCGTCGCCGCAACGCTCATCGGCAGGTGTTTCCAGGCGCGACTGCGGCGATGCGACCGCAAAGGATCACCCTCGCATTCCAGTCATTGTGCCAGAACCAGGCGATGCGAAAGCAGGGATCATCCTCTCATTACAGTCATTGTGCCCGACCGGCAGCGCTACAACAGGGTGCTACGAGATCGTGCTCGACATGGTGCTACGGCAGCGCTACAACAGGGTGCTACGAGATCGTGCTCGACATGGTGCTACGGCAGCGCTACGACAGTGTGCGTCACCATTAGCCCATTGTACATTCACGTGCTCGTCTTTGAGGGGTTCCTTCTTGCCCTCAACTGCGAGAGTATAAAAACAGCTGCCCCCGGACGCCAAAAAGGAGGGCTCCGATTTCTTCTGTTGAGTAAAGTGCTCTCCCGTCTCTCTACTTCGGTCAACCTGACCGCCAACTCTTTGCAATGTTAAAATAAACAAGTTGTTTTGTTGTTACCAGTCGACTCATGCTTTGCCGGGACCTTCGGATGCTGCCAGTTGTACCCCAGGCCGCCAGGCCAACGCTACCCTTGGGGCTTGCGACCCAGGTACAACCACGGGCGTCAGCGCCGAGTTCCCATCCGATCGTACCAGCGGTCCGACTTCAAACATCTGGTTGGCAGCGGTGAGATCGCCTCCGACTTCAAACAACTGTCTGCCAGCGGTGAGATCGCGACAACGGAGGCCAGCAGCGAAGAGATGCAGTTGACTGTATGCTGAGCAGCTCATCGACGATCCGGGAGCAGTGCAACGAGCCCTGTGTGATGACTGGTTGCCTGCAGCGGAACGACTGCGCTGGACTCTTGGCTGCGAGGTTTGGTGAGTGCGGGACTTTCTTCTTCTGAGCTTTGCCAGGCTTTTGTTAGTGTCAGAAACAGAGCTGGTAATTGTGGTTGCCGTTGCTGCCGGGTTAGTTTGCGGCAAGACAATAGTAAGCAGTAGAGAAAGCAGCATTCAGAGCAGCCATGGATTTGAAGTCGTTGCGCAAACCGAAATTGTTGGAGCTTGCAAGAGAGTTGGGTCTGGATGTCTCGGACAAACTCAGAAAACCAGAACTGATAAAGGCTATTCTTGAGTTAGAGGCTGAGGATGACGAGCTGTCGGAATGCCTTGAGACCATTGAAGAGAGGGAGACTGCAAAAAGACAGGAGCGCGAACTTAAAGAGCAAAAAGAAAAAGAAGAGCGCGAACTTAAAGAACAGAAAGAAAAAGAAGAGCGTGAACGTAAAGAACAGAAAGAGCGAGAGCAACAAGAGCGTGACCGTCAACACGCTTTGGAAATGAAGCGTCTCGAGGTAGAGATGGAACGCGCTCGTAATGGAAGTCAGGCACACGGTGCAGGAGAACGAGTATTGCTCAAAATGACTGACCTGATGCGGCCGTTTAAGCTTGGAGAGGACATTGGTTTGTTCCTGGTTAACTTTGAGCGAACGTGCGAGAAGCAGGGGTTCTCTCGGGAAACGTGGCCACAGCGCTTGCTCACTTTGTTACCCGGCGAGGCGGCCGACGTAGTCGCTCGCTTGGATAGAGAGGAGGCAGAGGATTTCGACACAGTGAAATCGAGTCTTCTAAAAAAGTACCGGCTGTCTGCGGAGGCGTTCCGTCGGAAGTTTCGGGAAAATGAGAAAGGCAAATGTGAGTCATATACAGAGTTTGCGTATAGGCTTATGTCGAACATGCAGGAGTGGCTCAAAGAAGAGAAAGCGTTTGGTGACCACGATAAAGTTCTGCAGTGTTTCGGGCTAGAACAGTTTTATAGTCGGTTACCGGAGAACGTGCGATACTGGGTCTTGGATAGGCCAGACGTTTGTACGGTGGCTAAAGCCGCTGAGCTAGCCGAGGAGTTTGTGACGCGTCGGGCTCGCGGAGCTAAGGACGGTCAAAAGGGTGAATTTGGCTCGAAGTTTGAGAGGCCGAAGTTCACACCCATGAGAGCAAAGGGGAACACGCGTAGTGCGGATGCGAGTGGAAGCAGTGCGACCGAACCTAAGGAGACGGCGGCAGCCGAAGCCGAACGCAGAAAGCGGTTCGAGATGAGGCAAGCGCGCGTTTGTTATACGTGCCAGAAGCCGGGTCACTTTTCGGCGCAGTGTCCGGAAACAACACCAAAAGTTGTGTTTTTTTCAATAGGCAGCACTGACGAGAACATGAAGCTTCTCGAGCCTTACATGCGAGACCTCCTCGTGAACGGGAAAGAGTGCCGAGTGCTTCGCGATTCCGCAGCTACGATGGATGTAGTTCACCCGTCTTACGTAGAACCCCATATGTTCACCGGCGAGTGCGCATGGATCAAGCAAGCCGTGGAAGCTCATAGCGTGTGTCTGCCGGTAGCAAAGGTGCTTATTGAAGGACCTTTCGGAGCGCTTGAGACGGAGGCGGCAGTGTCATCTATGCTGCCACCCCAGTACCCGTACCTATTTTCAAACAGGTCCGATCACCTCCTGCGCGAGAAGGGGCTTTTGTTTGGTGAAGCTAGTGTTCAGGCCTTAACCAGATCGAAGGTTCGGGAGCTCGCTGCAAAGGCGGTAGTTGCGGGGCCGACGTTATCAAACAACGAAAAAGGGTCAGAGGCGCAGCAAGCTGATATTCCGAGCACGCCCGAACTGAATAAACTTGAGTCTGTAACGTTAAAGGCGCCGGATACTGGAGAGGAAACGCCCGACGCGGGAAAGTTAGAAGAGCTATCTACTGATTTGCTCATCGCGCCTACGTCAGACGGACTTGATAGGTTGCTAAAAGTCAGCCGGTCGGCTTTGATAGCCGAGCAAAAAAAGGATGGCAGCCTGGAAAACGTGCGCTGCAATGTCAAAGAAGGTATCGCCAGGAAAACTGCGCGTTTTGTGGAAAGAGGTGGAGTCCTGTACCGGAAGTATCTAGACCGCAGGGGAGTGGAGTTCGATCAGCTGGTCGTGCCTCAATGCTATCGTCAGGATCTGTTGCGCTTGTCACACGGGGGTTCGTGGTCCGGACACCTAGGAGTTAAGAAAACTAAGGACCGTCTCTTGCAAGAGTACTATTGGCCAGGGTGTTTTCGGGACGCAGACCATTTCGTGAGGACATGTGACACTTGTCAGCGGGTGGGCAAACCAGGGGACAAATCGAGGGCGCCGTTGAAATTGGTACCTATCATTACGGAGCCTTTTAGACGGCTCGTTATTGATACTGTGGGACCTCTGCCGGTAACAGCCACGGGGTACAGACACATTTTGACTGTGATCTGCCCAGCGACAAAGTTCCCTGAAGCAGTGCCGCTTAAAGAACTCAGCTCAGTTGAGATAGTTAATGCACTACTGTCCATATTTGCGCGAGTTGGTTTTCCTGCAGAAATTCAATCAGATCAGGGCACAGTGTTTACTAGCGCTTTGACGACAACTTTTCTCGAAAGGTGTGGGGTAAAGCTGCTACACAGCTCAGTGTACCACCCACAGTCGAATTCCGTTGAGAAGCTCCACTCCGTCATGAAGCGCGTGTTGAGAGCCTTGTGTTTTGAACATCAAACTGACTGGGAGCTGTGTCTGCCTGGGGTGATGTTTGCTTTAAGGACCGCGCCGCATGCGGCTACGGGGTTTTCGCCAGCTGAACTGGTGTACGGTCGCTCGCTTCGATCTCCGCTTCGCATGCTTCGAGAATCATGGGAAGGTAGGGGCGACGACCCAGTCGTGGTGGAGTACGTGCTTAAGCTCCTCGAACGCTTAAGAAGGGCACAGGAGTTGTCAGGTGAAGCAATGACAAAGGCCCAGCAGAGGGCCAAGGTTTATTATGATCGGACAGCCAGGGCCCGTCGTTTTGAGGTGGGCGATGAGGTCATGATATTGCGCACATCGCTAAACAACAAACTAGACGTGCAGTGGGAGGGCCCAGCACGAATTGTTCAGAAACTGTCGGACGTTAACTACGTGGTAAGTCTGCCAGGAAAGCGGAAAGCACAGCAAGTTTACCACTGTAATCTGCTCAAACCTTATAGACAAAGGGAAGCAGTGGTGTGCATGATGGTAAACGTTCCTGAAGAGCTTCCGGTCGAGCTTCCGGGACTAGGCTCAGTGACGAACAGGGAAGACACCGGTCAAGTCATTAGTGACCTTATCAGTAAAGCACCGCTGTCGCCTGAGCAGAAAACCGAACTACACCAGCTATTACAAGAGTTTCAAGGTCTGTTCTCTGAGAGGCCTGGTAGGACTTCTGTACTTACTCATGATATAGAACTTACCTCCCCAGAGCCAGTACGATCCAAGGCGTATCGGGTGTCACCCCGCCAGAGCGATATTATGGAGGCTGAGGTAAAGAAAATGTTACAGCTCGGTGTTATTGAGGCAGGTGAGAGTGATTATACCTCCCCTTTGATTTTAGTTGAGGTACCGGGCAAGGAACCTCGTCCTTGCGTCGACTACCGCAGGCTTAATTCCATCACTAAGGATCAAATTTATCCGATCCCTAACATCGAGGAGCGCCTTGAGAAAGTTAGTAGCGCTCAGTTTATTTCCACCCTAGATCTTGTCAGGGGTTATTGGCAGGTTCCACTTACAGAAGAGGCTAGTAGGTATGCGGCGTTCATTTCACCAATGGGAACATTCCGTCCTAAAGTGTTGAGTTTTGGTTTGAAGAACGCGCCATACTGTTTTTCAAGTCTCATGGATAAAGTGTTGCGGGGACAGCAAGAATTCGCTTTACCGTATCTAGACGACGTAGCGATATTCTCCGCATCCTGGTCTGAGCATATGGCACATTTGCGGGCAGTGCTAACCCGCCTGCGCGAAGGGGGCTTGACAGTCAAGGCTCCTAAGTGCCAGTTAGCACAGGCCGAGGTTGTCTACCTCGGTCACGTGATTGGTCAGGGTCGTCGCCGCCCCTCTGAAATAAAAGTGGCCGCTGTGCGAGACTTTCCGCAACCGCGCACAAAGACCCATATTCGGTCGTTCTTGGGTGTCGCCGGCTACTATCAGAGGTACATCCCTAGGTACTCTGATATCGCGGCTCCCCTGACGGATGCTCTAAGAAAGACAGAGCCTCAAACAGTCGTCTGGGACGAGACAAAGGAAAGAGCTTTTAGCGCCCTAAAGAGTGCCCTAACAAGCCAGCCTGTGCTACGATCGCCAGACTATACAAAAGGGTTCATTGTTCAGTGCGATGCTAGTGAGCGAGGCATGGGCGTTGTACTGTGCCAACGGGAAAATGGAGAAGTAGAACACCCCGTCCTGTATGCTAGTCGTAAGCTGACCAGTCGTGAGCAGGCGTATAGCGCCACCGAGAAAGAGTGTGCGTGTCTCGTGTGGGCCGTTCAGAAATTGTCATGCTATCTAGCCGGCTCGAGGTTTATCATTGAGACGGATCACTGCCCTCTCCAATGGCTGCAGACCATCTCTCCCAAAAATGGCCGCCTCCTGCGCTGGAGCCTCGCTTTACAACAATATTCCTTTGAGGTGCGTTACAAAAAGGGGAGTCTCAACGGTAACGCCGATGGCTTAAGTCGAAGCCCCTAACGTAGGAATCAGCCTCAAAATTGTTGGTTACTGATGTTTTTCTTCCTGAGGCAGGATTTTTTTTAACATATTGCTTTTGTTTAGTGTTTCAAAGTGATGATATGCTTTCTAGTGCAATTTTCCAATTTGTGGACGCGTTCTGAGTGATGCTAGACTACTGTAAGGAACTAGGCAGTGGTATAAAAAGGGGAAAGAGCCTGGCAGGGCTTAGTGAGGGTTGTGCCGTGCTTGCTGACTGAGCGGTTGAGTTTCAGCGTAGTTCTAACGCTTGCCGGGAACGAGAACAAAAATGTGAACTCTCCCGAAGTCACTTTGCAGTGTCCCGTGCGAACCTGAACGAGAGAACGAGGCCTTCTCTGTGCGCTGCGCTCAAGAAACGTCGAGGGACGCCCGACTTCGGTTATGAGCATCATCGAGCGACATCCCTCCGGACAGCGGATGCAGTCCCCTGTCCATCGGGATCTCCTTCCCCCGGCGGGGCGGTCTGTTGCGTTTCGCCTGCGACACGTGGTTTTGCCGGCGCGACTGCGGCGGGGCGGCAGACATTTTGGCCCGATCGTCGTCGCCGCAACGCTCATCGGCAGGTGTTTCCAGGCGCGACTGCGGCGATGCGACCACAAAGGATCACCCTCGCATTCCAGTCATTGTGCCAGAACCAGGCGATGCGAAAGCAGGGATCATCCTCTCATTACAGTCATTGTGCCCGACCGGCAGCGCTACAACAGGGTGCTACGAGATCGTGCTCGACATGGTGCTACGGCAGCGCTACAACAGGGTGCTACGAGATCGTGCTCGACATGGTGCTACGGCAGCGCTACGACAGTGTGCGTCACCATTAGCCCATTGTACATTCACGTGCTCGTCTTTGAGGGGTTCCTTCTTGCCCTCAACTGCGAGAGTATAAAAACAGCTGCCCCCGGACGCCAAAAAGGAGGGCTCCGATTTCTTCTGTTGAGTAAAGTGCTCTCCCGTCTCTCTACTTCGGTCAACCTGACCGCCAACTCTTTGCAATGTTAAAATAAACAAGTTGTTTTGTTGTTACCAGTCGACTCATGCTTTGCCGGGACCTTCGGATGCTGCCAGTTGTACCCCAGGCCGCCAGGCCAACGCTACCCTTGGGGCTTGCGACCCAGGTACAACCACGGGCGTCAGCGCCGAGTTCCCATCCGATCGTACCAGCGGTGCGATCCAAACAATATCCTGGGTACTGATCGTAATGCTCTGCCCCAGCATTTGAACCGTATGTAGGCCATCTTGTGCGGCTGATGTCCTTGGAGAAAGGCCATTCTAGAGAAAGTGCTTAGAAGTGTTTAGGTACGACACGGTCATCACGTGGTGCGTCGTCTCGCCCAGCACTTTTCGTTGCTGGATACATATCGGCTTTTGCATGGATCTTCGTTTGTATAGACTTGGCGACGCGGCGTGTCGTCAAGTATACGTTGGACCGTGCCTAGGTGCCGAGCAATTTAGGTAAGTATGCATCCCACAATCTGATGTGGTAACTTTGCGTTCATCTCCAGTTTATATTTCCGATCACAGACCAATTATGCTTGAAGTTTGCTTCCCTCGTTCCTCATCAGTGATGCCTTGGCGCCTCGAACATCCGCGTTCTACATGACGCGCGCTCGCGCTCTTTTTCGTCAAGGGTCTTGGGCGCCCCTCTGTCTGTACCTGACCCAGAGTCACGGTCGGGACGCGCTCAACATGCAGTGGCGTCTGCATTGCTCAGTTGAAGGACGTGCACTCAGACGACGTATTCCAGAAGAACTGGCGGATACTGCCACGAAGCTCCGTATTGCCCTTCGGGCCATTCAAATGACTCCGCCGATGAGGTCATGGCAGCGTGAGCTACGGAGGCGTTTCCAATGCCTCATCCCAGCGTCGTCTTTGTCAGCTGCAGCTTGGCGATGCAAACGCTGTCCTTGAGCACAACGTGAAAGTTCCACGCTTTGCAAGAGACTCGCTTTTAAGATATCGAATGCATTCGGTTCCGCGGTCCCAAAAGCACTTCCGGTTATGTCGCCTATCGCGCGTGATTGTTCGCTCTCTGCATCGCATTCTAATAACATGGCGTGTGCGACTATGCAAATGGATCAGGTACTCAAGGAGTTGGCTGCCTTAGGTGTCACCTGAGGGCGCTGACCTTCTTCGTGCACAACCATCGGCTGATGAGGTGAAGGCGGGATTGTCCACGAGTGCACATGAGTGCATAAAGTGAGTGCATAAAATTAAAGAAATTGGAGGACACTTAAGCTTCGCCTTCAAGAGTGGAACGCGATAGCGACATCGCACCCCGTTCGCACAGCGCACTAATTCGCTCGGCATGCTCTTGAGTCACACAGATACATAGTTTTCAGATACACCACTTCTAAGTCCACAGCACAACCTTTTTCTAATTATTTGTTCCAGGAGCACCACGCAGACGCATGACTCCTCGCCAGCAGCACGGCACACATCGCAGGGGACGCTGTCCCACCAGACGCGATACGGCGCAGCGATCACATCAGAGCCGTCCCACATCGGACGCTGCACCTAGGAATCGCGCTGTGAGCGGAAAGAGGAGCCGCGTCGCCTATAGACGAGGGTTCGAGTGACGCACGCTGGAAGTTGGAAGGGGAGACAGCAAGAAAACTTAGTAAACGCAAGGTTATTGGGGCATCCTCGCACCGGTCCCCGTGCGCGTCTCCAATGCGCTCAAACGACACGAAGGGGAGAAGCGGGCAAATGGCGTGCCACCTGTCGGGGCAGCACCGTACATTGCGAGGAGGGAGTCTTCTGTGTTTGCCGCAAGATGGCTCTGCGTGTGCGCCAAGTACAGAAGAAATGTAGCGGAAACGTACATCGCTACTCGTTTAACTGCGACTTCTGTTATTTACATGCTCACAATTACCGATATAGACCGCAGTATAACTTTATACGGCACGTTTCTAAGGCAACAGCGCATTCACTAAGGGCACTTTTGTCCTGCTTTCAACCATCCAACCCATGGCTGAGCTTGAGTCGTAGCGTCTCCGTTCCAACACCGGACACCCTGGTTCGATTCCCACCTAACCAACATTGCAAGTTCTTATTTATGAATTGCCTTCCTGGATTTTTCGCTCGCGGCCAACGCTGCCGACGCCGACGACACCGGCTTTTCTGCAACACGAGCTCCTTAACGCTGTCGCGTTAAAAAGCTGTATTCTCCAGTTGAACGCCGCTGAGCGGTGTATCGAGTTATGAACTCCTCGCTTGCGAGCGAGCGCGTTGAGAAGCTTGGCGTGTTTTCATTTGCCCTTACCGATGCGCAGTCGAAACGTGGGCGAGAAGTTGCGCGGACAAGGAACATGCCGAAAAAAAAATCCCCGAAGTGAATACAATGCTTTCGCATTCCCACATGTAAGCAGTCCTAAGCGTGTCTGCCGAATTTTTTTGTCAACTTTATCCCTTTATCGTTTCTGCACTTCACTTAAAAACTATGCATAACTTCCTCCACGGTTTCCTTGGATTCATTATCTGTTGGCATCTTATGCTTGATTAAAGCTTTAAAATTTTAAATTATTAGCTTTTACGTGCCAAAACCACTTCCTGATTATGAGGCACGCCGTAGTGGAGGACTCCGGAAATTTCGATCATCTAGAGTTTTTGAACGTGCACCTAAATCTAAGTACACGCGTGTTTTCACATTACGACCCCACTGAAATCCGGAGAAAGCCTAAAAGCATTGAAGAAGAAACTAGGGGCCGTATCACGTAAAACTATTGCAATATGTTTTTATTCCAATCTCCTGACGTCAAATTTGCGTAACCGCCGACGCAAGCATCGGGCGGTCACCTGCAGGGTTGTCTGATCAAATCAATCAAATGCTCCCCTCGTTCCTAGGAGGTCACTTTTGTTTGCTTGAAAAACGAATAACATTGCCTGCACTGAGCGCCTTGTCTTATCGCATGCTCAAGTGGAGAGGGATTCGATGGGGCCGAGCCACTGCACTGAATATCGATAACTGCATGAAGAGGGTGGTGCCGGCGTCTGCGAATGGTCCGCTTCCTCTTACTTAGCTTGCGGTGGCTCGTCGAAAATCACAGTGGCATGCAACGGAAGCTTAAGAATGGCGCTGAAACGTATCCTCAGCAAAGAAGAGTTGGCAGAACGAGGTCGTAAAACATGACGAAAGTTCTCGAAAACGTTACACGGCCACGCAAAAAGTTTTATTACACGCAAATAAACACCCATGCTCTCCGGCAGGGGTGAGTAGCCAGTGCCAGAGCAATTGGCGGAAGCCATCTTTTATTCCTTTCGGAACGGGGCATCTTGCAGCTATTCAGTAGGAAATCCAGTTTTGTTCGGCATATTAATGCATCTTTAACGCGTACGCGTCACTTTAATGCGGGAAGTTTTTTGCGGTTTTGGGAAGTCACGTAAGAGGCAGGTGAAGTGGGTGCAGCCCGAAAATTTTTTACCTATAGCGTAGGGCTAATGACAAAAAGGCGTCTGATCAGAAATAACTATTTTTGTTCTGTTCGGTCAAATTATGCATAATCAGTGCGTACACGTCATATAAGATGGGGAGCTACCGCGGTTTTCGTGACGTCGCGTGACAGACAGGTGAAGTGGGAGTGGTCCAAAAAAGTTTTTGACCAATCGCGGTGGGCTGATTGCAGAATTCGAATAGAAAAGCTTGAAACAGTTTTACGTTATAGCGCCCTAGGAATAGGCATGCAATAATCATATGCATGCGTTAACAAAGCCGGCAATATCATTACTAATATGGATGAGACAGTTCAAGTGGCTGAGGAGTTCTATAGGGATTTACACAGTACCAGTGGTACCCACGACGATAATGGAAAACGGAATATTCTAGAGGAATTTGACATCCCACAAGTAACGCCGGAAGAAGTAAAGAAAGCCTGAGCTACAGCTTCCTCTTAAAACTTTAGCTCAGGCCCAACTCCGACGCGGCCTATTCAAATACATGTAAAACGCAAAAACGTTTTTCGTTGATAACCCCTGGACCAATTTTAATGAAATTTGTTGCATTTGAGAGAGAAAGTTATGTTCTAGTGACTGTTGGAAGCGAAATTTCGATTTAGGTCGTGAATTTTGTTAAACAAATTTCAAAAAATTCGAAAGTTTGAAAAAAATAGAAGCACGAAATTTACAAATTCATAGCTCTGCATCAAGAGCAGATATTGCGGTTCTGTAAACGGCATCCAATAGATCATTCAAAGCGGACAAATTCGATATGTCATTTTATGCGAAGCATATTAACGTAGGTTTCGGGCCTTCGCGCGACGCCCGGCGGTGGCCACCACTGACCCTGAAGTGGGGTCACGTGACATGACGTCACGTGATGACGTCACACAGGCTGCAGATGGGGCCTCATATCGCGCCGTCGGTCGCCTCCCGGCGGTGGCCACCATTGACCTTCAAGTAGGTCACGTGACATGAAGTCACGTGATGACGTCACACCGGCTGCAGATGGGGCCTCATATCGCGCCGTCGGACGTCGCCCGGTGGAGGCCTCCACGCTTCGGTTCGCGCCGTCGCGCGCGACGCGGCGGCGGCGCCACCCTCGCTGCATCACGTGATATGTGACGTCACGCCAGGGATGAAGCGGCGCGCGCCCACCGTCGCGTCAGTCTGTGCCCGCAACCGCGCCAGCGTCTTTGCGCCGGGCGTGTATGCGGTCAAGATGCCTCCAAACGCTAAGGATACGCTAAGGTTAAGCCCAGTGGATGCTTCGCATCCACTGGGCTTAACCTTGATAAGCCTCCAATTTTATATCTTACGTTAACTTGTTACGTTGTTTACAAGGGTTCTGCAAAAGCTGCATTTCCATGTTATTAAGTTTTTAGAGATTCATGTGTAACACAAGTTTTGGCCGCTTTAGATGTACTGTATACCACGTGCAACTCACAGACTTGTATTATCATTTTTCGTTGCTGAGTTATAGAGTTGTAAACTTCATAGTTCCGTTTTTTCAGAATTTTCCTTTTTTGCAAATATTTTAAAGAACATTGAGGACCTAAATCGAAAATTCGAAACCAACAGTCACTAGATCTTAAGTTTTTCTTTTAAATGCAGCAAACCTCATCAAATTTGTTTCAGTGGTTGCTGAGATAAACTAATTCTCCTTTTACATGCATTTAGATAGCGGCACCCGAGCTAACGCTTCCTCTTAAGGGTTACGGACTGGATTCCAAGGGAAGGGAAGCGTAGCAGGGGGCGGCAGAAAGTTAGGTGGGCGGATGAGATTAAGAAGTTTGCAGAGACAACATGGCCACAATTAGCACACGACAGGGGTAGTTGGAGAAGTATGGGAGAGGCCTTCGACCTGCAGTGGGCGTAGCCAGGCTGATGATGATGATGATGAAACGATGATGAATTAATAAACAATTGTTCGCAAGTCTGGTACGAAACCCACCAACCACGGTAGGCGGGTTCAACAGGCAGGCCACTATAATCGAGCGGGCACTTCAGCAACGATGCCGGCACTTCGACCTCCTGCCCAATTAATAGCCCACCGATAAGCGTTGCCGCTCAGCGTGTCACCATTAGCGAAAGCTCTCTGGGAGGGCTGAATCACAGAGTACTGCGTGAAGAGTATATAACAAACCTGGTTTGTCGTTCTTCCGGGCCAGCAGTCGCTTCTGTGGCCGAAGTTGTGCGCCAGGAGTTGCGGCGAGCCTTTTTCGTCACTCGAGCCCTGCCCCGAAACACGCCCGTGGAGCTGATCGAGCCGATGCATTTCGTCCTCCTCCAGCTTCACTAGTGTCGCGCGGCGTCGGAAACTCGAGGGACAAACTGCAAAAGGAGGAACATTACCAAGACAGGACAGGATAGGATAGTATAGGATAGGATATCCTGATGATGATGAAGCCTGGAATAATGGCCCAAACCCAATGTGGAGGATAGGCCATGAAACGATTGGTAATATGATTGAGAAATGAAAGAAATAGTTAATAAATACATAAGTAATAAAAAGGAAAATAAATGACTCATCAAACATAAAAATCAAACCGAGAATGAAGTAAACCAGAATATATTAAGGTAGGCAGCCTTGTTTAGATAGTAATAGTAGATAGTAAAGGATAGACGTAAAAATGAGCACATTAAATTTTGAATAATAATATTAATAATATTGTAACTTTGAATCTGTTTTTTACTTCGTACTTTCTAAATTTACAATGTATTGTAAAAACAGACTAATACTGATAAAAGCGAAATATTAATTAGGCAATCTTTTTGTGTCACAGAGGAAATTATAAATGGCTCGGCAAACGTTCCAGTGGCTGTATCCAAAGGCGTTGCTCCAAGTGAGAGTATAACAGTACTGCATAAAGACAGTCCGACATTTACAAGCGGAATTTCTAAGCATCGTTTTCGGTGAGTAGAAAACCACCGACACGATAAGACGTGATCGATGGATTGCAGCTCATTGCAGAGGAATCATACAGCGGATACCGCCAGACGACATCTGTGCAAGTAAAAATTAAGTCGTGGAATATGGCAACGGGCAACCTCGTGAATGGTGCTTCGAACTGCTGGTTCCGTATACTGCAAAACCCAGTGCCACTGGCACCCAGTGCGCCGAATTAATGGGCCCAGTGCCGCGCAGGATGCTGGGGCGCTGGGAAGGCGCGGCGTACTGGGAGGCACTGGCTACTCGTGCGAAAAACAGCTCTAGCGCGTTAAATATGCGGTGTCTGGACACCGTACATATTTTTTTGAATACAGAAAGCAACAAAGAGCGTTCTACTGCAATTAAAGAAAGCATAAAAATAAAACGGCGTCGAGCAGGATTCGATCGTCCGACCTACAGATCCCAAGCCCGGCACTTTACCGCTACGCCACGCCAGCAGACTTCCTTATTTTCTTTATTTCTAGATAATCAACAAATACATCAATACACACTGCTGCCACCATCTGACAATACTCACTTTCCAACCACTGCGCTTGGAGCTTGCGGTTGAGATTACAAAACTTTCATTTTGGCAAGGGCATCCATCAATAACAACAGTTCATCGTCATACGCTAACTTAAGAAACACTTCCCGTAGTTTACTGGTATTTTCAGCAAAATAGGAGTTTACTGTTCTCACATTTATATCACAATTCCTTACAGCCATGCGGTTTCTCCAGATTACTGTGAAGGCCGAGAAGAAAGAACATATCATAAGGTATACTGTCTTGCACTGTGGCTAGGTAACGAATGCCATGCGCTGTTAACGGCAATTCTTTTTAAATAGTTCTTTTCATAATATCACAAAAGAAGACCGCACTCCAACAGTCTAAAAAAAACGTGTTCTATAGTTGTTGGTTTCTTGCAAATCAAACAGTTAGCCCCCCATGCTAAATAGTCCCCTCTTTCTTCTAGCCATGTTTTTACAGGCAAGGTATTAGTATGTAGTTTAAAAAAGAATATTTTTACTCCCTCTGGCACAATTATTCGTTTCACACGTTTTAGCACATTTTTCCCTTGGCGTTCGCGGTACATTAATCGATATAATGGCTCTGGGAACATAATATCTATTAAATCCGAGCTTATCCGCTGACTACTCGCTGTAGCCAAATATTCTGGAAAAGTGGTGGTTTAAAAATCTAAATGCTACGACCACCTCATGTAAAAATTTACTCGTTGCGTAACACCCACCCTCACTCATCGAGACAACAAAGTTAGGTAAGACATTGCTCAATTGGACTTGAATAACTGTTCGCAAGAAAGGATTTGTGTCTCGTAAGAACAAAAATCTAGAAACCAGTTGCTTTAAATATAAATTCGGTAATGACAAGCCCCCCTGACCCAACTTGCGAAACAAGTTGTTCCTGCTTGTTCTTTCATATTCAGACTGCCACACAAACACGGCGAATGCTTTATGGAATTTCTTAAAGTTGAATTGGGAACAGCTCAGGACTTGCATGAGATACCACGGCTTGCTCACCAAGAAGATTCCGCAGATAGCCGCTCGTGCGAATATAGAGAGGTTACGTCCGGCCCATTTATCATTTTGAGCTTTTAATTCCTGCACTTTGCCATTCCATAAATCTTTAATGTGTCGATGTGTGCCTAACGGTACACCAAGATAAATCCCAGGCGTGAGCTTCCACTGCATACCTTCAAAACCACGCGGCGTTGTTTGCCACCGGCCATGCCACAAGCCGACACACTTATTCAGGTTTATATTGCTGCCCGTCATGTCACAAAACTCATGCATAATTGTCATGGTAGCTCGAACAATCTCCTTATCAGCACAGAAAACAACATCAGCGTAAGCTAATAAACGCACCTCACACCCTTCTAGGCTGAATCCTCGCACATCCGGACTATCAATCATTTTTTTACAGCCTCTAGATATATTGCGAACAAAAGAGGTGACAGGGGCCACCCCTGACGAACGGAGGAACGCACTTCAATCCTTTCAGTTAGCTTATGGTTGACAATGCGGTTAGTTTTGCATTTATTGTATGCCATTTTAACTCCCTCTGTTATCCGTGATCCAACACCGACATAACCATAAATTGTAAACAGGAGATTGTGACCTACTCTGTCAAATGCCTTTTCTAGATCATTTTGTAACATAGCGACTTTCCTGAAGTCTGCATCACAAGTTTCAAGGATGCTGCGAGCCACATGGATATAAGTAAATATAGACCTCCATCTTATCCCGCAAGTCTGATGCGGTCCTACTAAAGCCCCAATAACCCCTTGTAGTCTCCGCGCAAATATCTTCATTAAAACTTTATAATCTACGTTTGTCAGCGTAATTGGCCTGTAGCCTGTTAGTTTGTTAAGTTTATTCGCGTCATCGCTTTTTGGTATCAAGACTGTATACGCCCTTCTAAAGGACGGTGGACGCCTTCATAAAAACACGTTCTAATACGATGGCTATCTTCGAGCAAAAGACTTTGTAAAACACTGCTGTTAAGCCTGGCGATTTTCCAGGGTTAAGGTCTTCAATGGCCATTTCGATCTCCTTTGCTGTGATATCTTCTGATAATCTCTGTTTCTATGGTGTCTAACCTAGGTAGAGTGGTTAGAAAATGGCGTTCATACCCAGTCTCGCTCGTTATTCTACACTTGAAGAACTCCCTGTAATATTCCGTAAACGCATAATTGATTTCTTCGGTGTGTCTAGATATTTTCCCTTTGTATTAAATCTCAACTATTTCGTTTCTCCTCGCATACTTTTTCTCAGTTCCCAAAGCACGCTTTGTTGGTATTTCATCAGCCAAGATCTTTCCCATTCGTGTGCGAATAAGTGTGCCACGGTATTTTCCGTGTCGATAGCCTCAATTTTATTCTTTTTTCCCCTTATTTCTTCCATAAAGGTGCCTGGCGTTGCATTTTCAGCACCCACCAATTCCTGAAGCATTTTTTAAAGGTTATTTTCCTCTTGGCGCTCTTCAAAACGTATTTCTACTGCTCGCTCTATGGCGTTCATTTTTACGACTTCTTTAAATCGCTCCCATCACTCACCCTACCCTTTTTCACAGTCATTATTTGCTTTAGCCATTTCTGTGCGTACACTTTCTAGAAATTGGTCGTCCTTTAAGAGTTTCGCGTTCAATTTCCATGTTTCCCATTTCATTCGAGGTTTTGCGGTGATCTTTTTCCCTATCGTGAAGGCTACTAAACAATGGTCGCTAAATGCTATGTTCAGCACCTTGTAATCGCCACACAGTGTGGCGATATCTTGCGAAAGGTAAGCTCTCTCTAACCTTGCATGGCTATTGCCTTGAAAATGAGTATAATGCCGATTATTGCCTCCTTTCGCGCAATGTGCAAGGTCCTCCAACAGAGCTCTTCCAATGGCCCCCCTCAGAAAGACAATGCTCTTATCAGCCCAGTATCCATCACTCGAACGATCGTCCGAGCTCAAAACGCAATTGAAATCTAACACTATCAAACATCTGTCTGTTTTCAGACACTGCGATATTTCTTGAAACTTAGCCGGTCATTCACTTTCGTTGGTGCATACACAAATAATATTCGGTATTTTATGTTGAAAATATACAAAATTGCCCAGCACGAATCGTCCACTCTGACAACTGATAACTGTTTCCTCAACTATTCCCAAACCTTTCTTAATAAACATACAGCAACCGGACGTTGTGCCACATCATGGCTAACGCATACAGTATATTGGTCACTAAACTGTGCAACCATACCACCAGTCTGACTCTCACTCTCTATTTTAGTCTCTTGAATCGCCAATATATCTAAATCTTCTTCCAACATTACGCGTCGGAGCTGACGCTGGCGCCGTCTCGTCCTGAGACCTCTAACGTTGAGCGTTCTCACGCGCAATGAAGCTAACGATATAGCCATTTCAAAAAGCAAGAGTGAAACAACAGTAAGGCCCCCAGCAAATAGCAACCCTCACAAACCGATGATGATGATGATGAGAAACTTTTATTTAATAAAGGGAGAGTTTGCAGGCCAAAAATGACCCTTTACATAGGTGGAGTCCTTAGTCTGGGAACCCACTGGACGAAGCTGCTACCCGCGCCCGTTGGACCAGAGCCCTTTGAAACTGCAGCCCCGAGCAATTGAGTAGGGCTGCCTCCCATGCCTCTCTAGTGGCGGAAGGGACGGATTCATATGACATGCCCACACCATGTGAAAGTTATCGGAGACTTCCCCACAGTGAGGGCATCGCCCATCAACATTTGGGTCAGAATGTTTTGCTATTGCAGGACACAACAGGGTGTTTGTCTGCAGGCACCGCAGGGTTCGTTCATTGGCCTTACTGAGGCCCTCAGCAGGGACCGGGAAAAGCCGATGACGTTCGCAATAGTCTGCCAGAATTTCCCTGAACCGCAGAAGCGGTTGTCTAATCTCTGAGCCGGAAGAGTCTGGTTGAGGTGCCCGGAGGGAAAGCGCTCGGGCGGCCGCGTCCGCAGCCTCGTTACCTCTAAGGCCCTGGTGGCCCGGAGTCCAAATAATGCGTTCTGAGCGTCCCTGTCAGCACGATAACTTCAACGGGCACTCGCGACGCCAGTCGCGTTGGTCACTGCGTCGCCTGCCCTTCTCGAGTGAGCGACGCTGCCCGTTGCGCTGGGGCGGACTTCCCTTTCTTGGCCCTGGTCGACCGGACCACCATCCACTGTGGCTCCAGGCGTTGAACATTGAGATGAACACGAGGAGACGCGGAACCGGTGTGTCCTCATCTGGAGCATCGCTTCGGTGTCGCTTGGAAGGTACGGCTGGCTCCTCAGTGACCGTCTAATCCGGCGTCTCATATGGCGTCTTTGGCTCCGCGTCCATCTCCACGTTAAACGCGTCACACCCGTGGTCCGTTTCTTCGGGCGCAGGCGGTCCCCGCTCTTCTTCGTTCATTCTTCTTTCTCTCTGCTTTGTTCCTGCTGTGGCGTCGTGCGCCGACGCGGATGGCGTTGCCGCCTGTTTGGCGACACTTGCCAGGTGTTCAACCGGCGTTTCCAAGGATGCTGTCAGTTTCTCCGTTACCTCATCTTCCTTCAATTCGAGACCTTCGTCGTCAGGTCATAGAGAAAGAAAAATATGGTCAGGTTGCGTGCTGCCAGCAACTCTTGCATACGTACGTACGCAATCATGTGCTTCATGGCCGAATTTTTGGCACTCAGAACACCTTGGCACTCTGCAGTCTCTTCTAATGTGTCCTTTGCCTCGACATCAAAGGCAAATTGGAGCTCTCCCGAGAACGACAACCAGCACTGAGCCACCAAAGATCTTGAACAAATGGGGCAGAGCGTCCAGTGTTAAGTTCTCTCGGAGCGACATCCGCACTACACGCGTGGTTGACTCAGCTTGCTCGAAGCCCCTCACCTTCCAATCCTCTTGTCGTACTTCTTTCACTTCGCCATAGTGGTCGAAAGCCTTCTTCAATGCTTCCCCGGTAACATGGAATGGAACCCAGTGCAATTTTAGTGTGATGTCTCGTTGCACTGGGTCAATGACGGCGCAAAAGCGCCATTTTACCTCCAGGCCACCCGCTTTAACCAGCACTTCTTTCACCTCTGGAGTTCATAGCCTGATGAGCCACACATGCATCATTTGGAAGGGCCAAATAAATACCGGTCACGTCTTTCAGTGCATCGAGTTCTTGCAGCGGGTACGGAAATCTTCGAGGCGGTATAGTCTCCCAGCAACGTCAGAGTGTAAGAACAAACACTCCTTCATAGTTTCGCCTAATGGCAAAGTCGGTAGTACATACCGATAGCCCGGTGGGGCGACAGAAGACCTGTTACCACGGCCAGACGCGGCCGCTGAAACCGCTCTTGCAGAGCTCGACATCTTGCGTCCGAACGTGTCCGGTGTTCAGAGGCAGCGTGACGCCACGCCAGCAGACGAACGTAAACGGATAGTTTGCCATTTCAAAATCGAGAAGCTGTTTTAGTTTCGCCGAGCTACGTCTCGCACAGACATGGTAGATGCGCTATCGCCCAGCAACTAAAGCTCACGCCTGTACTACAAAGAAAAATTTGCTGTCCGTATTCAGTAGCATGCTCGGAAGTGCCACAGCATCAATTTTCGCTTGCGATTGGTATTTTAACTTCGAAAAAAGTCCTAAATGAACCGCCGACCCAGGACGCTGTATGGGCTTTTACTGCCGATTTCGATAGCCGTTTCTTGTTCTTCACGCGATGGATATGCAACGTTTTCTTAGTTCAGTGATGCCTTTCAGTCAACACGTCTGTCTAGTAATATATCTTCGTCAGAAAAGCGCAGGCTAGTGCTGGGAGCCTTCGGCGATAGCAGATATACCTGTGTTTATGACGCGTCACATTGGCGGTCATCGCTTCTTGTGCTGGCACTGTAGACATGAAAAAATGTTTTTAAGAACAATGCGAAAGCTGAAATATAGAGTGATTTATCCTTGTTAGACTTCTTGATTCATGAGTCTAGACGCGCCGATAGCGTGAAGACGGACTCGGCGGTTACGCTAGGCCTAAGCTTCGGTGGGGACCAATCTCGGCGCGGGTAGCTGGCGAAAGCTAAAATGTGTATTTGAGCTTCAGAACTTTTTTTTTAGTACAATAGGGAAAGTGGAAGCGCACGAATTACCTCAGCTTTGTTATCGGTGTGCTAATATCAGTCAGCGATAGGCTTCGAACTCGGGGTCCGTTCGGGCGCGTCTGAAAGACTTCCGCATTTCATGTCCACTCCACAACACTGCGACAACGGCGACAACTCCCAGTCATACGTTAAATGCGAACAACTAAAAAACGCTGAGTCCTCTGCGTTTGCGTGGTTTCGTTCAAGAATTTAGCTATATCCGCGCAGTCAAAAGGGGAAAATGAAAAAAAGAAACGAAAGCGATTTTCAGTGTCGAATGTCCATGAATAAACAGGGCAGCTCACACATCTTTATTCCAAGCTGTGACGCCGAAATAGGGTTTTATGACCCCAAGATATAGCGTTAGTTAGGACAAGAGACTAGTATCAAGCGATGAAATTGTATACAGCGTTTAATATTCAGCAGCGCTCGTCCTTGCGTACTGGAACCAGCGCGGCACAAACACAACCAACGCAGCTTCCAGTGCGAACCAGCGAATTGCAGCGAGTACCAGCGTCTGTACAGCACAAACCAGTGCGCCCCAGTGACATGGCAGTGGAACCAGCGTCTCTTCCAGTGTGACCCAGCTCTTATCCAGCGTTCTCACTGGTGTCCCAGTGAGTCCCAGCGACGCTGGTTTTTGCAATAGGGTTAGGACACCAATTCCGATTCCAAGAATAGTTTAGAAGCACAAAATTTGCAGATTTTACTAATCAGTGGCTTTTGTTGTCTTCGGTCAAAGAAAACTGCGTGATATCTGGCTGCAGTGACATATGCGCAGTTGCCAGCAGCACAGACATTACCGGACCTTTTAAAGAAGCTCGTGCTAAAGAATCGGCTGTTTCATTACGATGAACGAATTTCATTAAGTCTCGGTGGCCTGATACCTATATTAACTGAACTAAACTTAAGTTGAGCGGAGCTAATGAATAAAACGTGTTCAAAGGTATCGAATTCGAATACGCGTTAAGCGCGCTGCATACAGCACGAGAATCCGCAACAATCACAACTTTTGTAACACGAAAGGGTAATTTTCGCAAAGCAAGAACTATTGCCACAAGTTAGGCCTGAAAAGCTGACTTGTAATCTGGCAGGCGGACTGTTTCTAATACCGCGCGCCAGTTCCTTCTTCTTGCTCGCTATGTTTCCTGTGAATGCTGATACGTCTTCTGAGCGTGATCGTCCTTGCCGCACTACAGACGCGGTCGTATCCACCAACTCACCGAGCTCACCGATCTCGCACGGTGATAATATGAATGGGATATAAAGGCGTCACCACTAACTCCTTTCCTCTACCGACTGTTCCGTCGATCCCTCACCTGTCTGTCCTGGTCACTGGCCTTTGGGAATGTATTCGAGGCTTGCTGACCGATGCGTCGAACGAGGCCCACGCGACCGCTGATTTGGAACGCGCGTTCAACGGCTTTTGCCAGCCGCACGCGACCTCACAATTTTCGTCTTCTCATTCTCGTCCGCCGGTTTGGCGAGATGCTGTGGTCGCGAGGCTGCTTCCGCAGGTACAAATATCGTGTACAAATCTTATCTTCGAACCCCGCAAAGTTCTTCGAGGGGACATATACATGATTTACAACACACAAGCAGGCAGCCGTGTCGTATCCAGTGTACATTTCCTGCAGCCTTTATTAGCCACGAGAACGAACTACAGGGGCGCTGCGAGCGCCGCTCGCATGACGTCAGGGCACGGACTCGTGCCTGTCGTCTGCTGCAGTTCTAGTACACTGTAGTTCGGGCAGTGTCCGGGCGGCATTACACTGTACACTGTACATGTACACTGTACAGCGGTACAGTCTCGTCCACGTTACTACAGCGGTACAGTGTATACAGTACACTGTAACAGCGGGGCGGGGCATTTCTCGCGGCGCTCGACGTTTCTGCGCAGGCGCAAGTAAGAACAGGTGCGAGAGAGAAAGTTTGGGGGCCTTTGCTCCTTGAATATGTGACTCTGCCTAGGCACTACGGTGGAGAAGTTTCTTTGTACCCGAGCACAACATGAGGGTTGGCCCATCCCGCCTTCTTTCCTCTCTTTTCATCTTTTTCTCCCCACAACCTTTTCCCCATGAAGTGTTGTTGAGGTGTCCTCCTGTGAGAGACAGTTTCGGCACTGTACTTATCTTTACCATTCTCTTTAAAGTCACTTCACACACACAGTTTCTTTGCACGTGTAGCCTGCATTTGTCCCTAGGCGTGCCGGCATGGCGGCGTCGGGTCGAGTTTGTTAACGCTCCGACGCTGGCTGCCGGCGTGGTGAAACAAGTGAACCAGCGCGCACTGACACCCCATTTTTGGCGATCGCTGCGTCTAAAGGTACGATGGAGAGACTTCCTCGCGCGTGCGGCACAGGTGCTGAGTCAGTCATGCCGGATTATAACTTCGTCGCGCCTTACAGCACTTTACCTTCTAAAAAATAAAAAAACAATGGTTTCCCTGCGGGAGCAAAATGAGCCGTAGTAGAGACCGGGCCTGCTTTCCTCGACTTCTGAGGGGCATGTCTGCGTGGTCCCCGTTGAGTGAAATTAACGCACAGCGCCTTAGCAACCAAGGTTGAACGCAACTGCCTGATGTCACGCCGTGAAGATTACTGACTTTGCGTCTCGTCCACGTTAGGCTAGTTATGTTTACGGTAGGCTTACGTTGGCTTAGGTTACGTTAGGTTAGCGTAAAAAGCGTTAGGGTGCCGCGGCGTCACAGCGGTTATGCCACGCGGATTATTGTCTTTGCGTCTGGGTCACGTTATGTTACATTAGGTTAGGTTAACGTTACCTTAGGTTGGGTTACCTAAACGTTGCGTTACGCTAGGTTACCTGTCTCGGCCTCGTTAGGTTGGGTTAACGTTAGGCTAGGTTAGCGTAAAACGTGTTAGGGGGGCGCGGCGTATTCTTATAGCGGTTGCGGGCCGTCGAGGGTCGCCGGCACCCTTTCAGCCACTCGCGTTCAACCACGGTTGCTAGGACCGCTAGGTGGCGTCGACTAGAGCGGTCAGCTCAGGATGGGCTCCCATCTCTTTCCACCTTTTGAGAGTGATCTTTCGCTGTGACCTGAACTTCGAGGACTTCACGAGGTTCGGCAAGCTGTGAGGACACTGTGGACATCAAACTTTCCGGTGAGCACCTCGCCAAACCTTTGTGACGGGCCAAAACGTGTGTGAAGTGTGAACGCTAACGGCGGCGGTGAGGCGGCGGCCGCTGGTACGCGGAACGCGTCGGCGACGCGGCCGCGATAGATGGCGACGCTTACGCCGACTCCAGCTACGGAAGCGCCGAGAACGCCGACGACAACGCTTAATGAGGCAGCAGGCCACGAGAAACCCAACGCGCAACTGACCTCCTCGGACGTGGACCGAGATGAGATGGAATACCAAGAAACCGTTAATGAGGATTGCATCGTCCTCCAGAGTACCGAAGAAACTGGCGGACCCCGTGGACGCCAAGACGACGACGGAGATTGGCAAACGGTTTTGACCGTGCGCCAAAAGAAGGCGCTCGCACGAGCGGGCAAAAAGGCCACTTTTTCCGAGGGTGGCTACGAATCATCGGGCCCATCGTTCAAGCCCCCGGTACAACCAGCGAATAAAAAGAAATTCAAGACAAGGCGGCTTCCACCACTGCCTAAGGACGACTTTAAAGTGATCGTGCGCCCTCACCAAGGTCTCCCTATCAGGGAACTCACGGCGCCACAGATCGCAGAAGCAGTCATAAACGCCTGCCAAGGAAAAGTGAATGGAAACCAGTTCCTGCTGAGATTGAAACCAGGATCAAACATTTTTATTATCTCAACCCCTACAGAAGAGGTGGCGGATATTGCAAGAAGAATTACAGGCCTCACCTTAAACGGTCGACTGAACGCAGTGAGTGCGTACGCAGCAGTAGGCGAAGACACAAAGAAAGGAGTGATACATGGCATCGCTCCTCACACAAGCCCTGAAACCCTGCTAGCCAACCTACGTCTTCGTACGCAAGGCGTCGATATACTAAGAGCTAGGATGTTGGGTGAAACGAAAACAGCGGTAATTACCTTCTTTGGCCCCACCATACCGCGATACGTCTATTATATGGGAGGGGAGCTTCCCTGCTTCCCATACAAGAATACCATACAATTCTGCAAGACTTGCAAGCAAACGGGTCACAGAACGGACGTCTGCCCGAACCCCCACCTGCCGGTATGTCACAACTGCGGCACTCGGGAGCCACAACCAGACCACGACTGCAACCCTGTTTGCGCCACCTGCGGAGAAAAGCATCTCACGGGATCCAAGGAGTGTAAACGTCGTTTCAAGCTGCCACCACAGCGACCGCAGCCAAAATCACCAAACCAGATGGCCATCAAAACGCCGGGCAAGACGATCAAGTCATCGTCGCCAAAACGGAGATGGTCTGACACAGACGATACGGACAATGACGATTGGCCTCCACTGCGGACTCAAGGGGACATTGTTGTTGTTGTTGTTGTTGTTGTTTTATTTCTATTCTTGCCATACAAATTATCAGACACTGACTGAACCCATAGCCAGAGGCTAGTGTGGGGTTCAGATACAAAAATGCACGATGGCAATGACACAACACTTGTGTAAAATAGAAAGCCCAAAGTCACGGCGAAAGACCAGAGTACACTATACAATGAGGAGAAAATAATACAATATGCATTTTACAGGAGAATGAATAAAGATCTGTAATGAACAACACTGTACAACAAACACAAACCGCGAACGACTGTCACATAGATCAAATAAGGCTCAAAAAGTATGTTCTTAATGCTTTATTAGTTTCGTGGGACTGTTTTATTTCTGGGGGTAAAGCATTCCAAACCTTGGCTCCTGAAAACTGCACCAATCTTTCACTGTAGATGTTATTATTCGGTGGCAGATTAAAGTTACTATGTGTGAGGTTTCTCGTGAGTCGAGAAGGAGAGCGAAACAGGGAGGCATTGAAAGGTTGGTTATATTTTACTATGTTGTTTACACACAGCGCTATCTTTAAAGACCGCAAAAGATCGAAAGGAAGGATATTTAATAACTGGAAAATTGGTTTACTTGGTTCAGTATACTTGCTTTGTGTCATAATTCGGACAGCCCGTTTTTGTAATCGCCGGATAGGATCAAGGTAAGTGTTGTATGTTAAACCCCATGATTCTACACAGTATGTTAGATGACTGTTAATAAGGGTAAAATAAAGGGTACGCAGTGTATGTGTGTTAAAATAATCACGGGCCTGTAATAAGGCATAACAGCCAGAAGCCAACTTTGAACAGACTGCGCTAATCTGATTTTTCCAGTGAAGATGATCATCTAGAATGACACCAAGATACTTAAATGAGTGTGTTCGCTCTAGTGAGTGGCCGTTAATGAAAATGTCAATTTGGAAGCTGTCAATGACTTTTGCTCGTGAACTAAATACCATATATTTGGTTTTGCTTGAATTAATCGTTAGCTTGTTGGTAAAAAACCAGCGTGTAATTTTTTTCAATTCAGCGTTTGTCTTTGCTTCTAGATCCTCATGGTTGTCTGCTGTCACTATGATCGCAGTGTCATCAGCATACATTAAAATATCACAGCAACTTAGGACCTTCGGCAAATCATTCAGGTATAACGAAAATAACATGGGCCCTAAAACGGATCCTTGAGGAACCCCGGTCTGTAAATATTTAAGTGATGATATGATGTTATTGATAACTACAGCTTGTTGACGGTTTTCGATGTAACTGGAAAGTAAGCTGTAGGCTTCACCGCGAAATCCATAGTGGTTTAAATTGTTGAGCATAATAGCGTGATCCACAGTATCAAACGCTTTCTTTAAATCAACAAATACAACAGCGGCCAGTTTGTTTTCATGTAATGCTGTGTTAATTAATTGAGTCAGGGTTAGGACTGCAGATGCCGTTGAATGATGTTTTCGAAATCCATGTTGCTGTTGACAGAGTAGGTTATATTTTTCTAAGAATTTGCAAATATTACTGGATAAAATCTTTTCGTAAATATTATTAATAACACTTAGGACAGAAATGGGTCTGTAGCTTGACGGGTTGGATCGGTCTCCATCTTTGTATACTGGGACAACTTTGGCAATCTTTAGTACAGAGGGGTACTTTGCACATTTTAATGAATGATTAAAAAGTTTGCATAAGATGGGGACCAAGATATCAGTGTTTTCCTTAAGTATGCGTGGGTAAATACCGTCCAGTCCGGCAGATTTATTGCCTGGTAAGCTAAGAATAATGGATGTAATTTCCTGGGGTTCGATTTCAAACATTACAAAAGTATTGAGAACTGTATTGGATGCAGCATTTTGTTGTGATTCGGGAAGTTGAGCAGCTAATGATGGGCCGATATTGGTGAAAAAGGAATTAAATCTTTCTGTAGTATTGTGATCTATTTCTTCTGGGAGAACACGGCGGAAACTGGCTTTGCCAGCAACTTCGTTTATTATTTTCCAGACCTTGTGTGAATTGCCAGAAGCCTGTTCAACGAGACGCATGTAATATGCTTTTTTTCGTGCCCTCATCATCGACACGGATCTATTGCGCAGATTCTTAAATTGTTTGGAATAGTAAATATTATCCTTGTGTTGCTTCCACTTACGGTACCATGAATCCTTCTCTTTTAGAACGGCGAGGATTGGCTCAGTCATCCAAGGGCATAGTGGTGCTTCGTAAGAGCGAACACTAATATTTCTGCTGCAGGTAGTAACCATTTGCGAAAGCGTGTCTATTAGGTTACTAAACTCTGTATCGACGTCATCATGGTATATTACACTGGGGTCAATGGCCAATAGATTTTCTCGCAGTAGGGCATAATCTATTTTAGATACATACTTCTTAATCTCACGCTCTGGTTTTATGTCAATGTCAGCAGCAACAAAAAGTGGGAGGTGATCGGAGATGGGTTCGCTGTAAACCCCAGCGCGTATCCCAGTCGGTATATTTGTTAATGCATGATCAATAATAGATGAAGAAGAGGTAGTTACACGCGTCGGTGTATTAATCATATTTCGGAAATTGTACGATGTTAACAGGTTCATGTAATCTTTGTGGCATTCAGCACTTGTATCAATGTTAAAATCGCCAACAATAATTATGCCTTCCGAGTGTGTAGAAAGAGTTTCAAGAATTCCTTCGAGTTTATCAAGAAAGGAGGAAAGGCACGAGTTTGGTGGACGGTAAATAACTCCAACAGTGAATGAATGGGGCAGTTTTATGAACAGTGTTTCTATGTCTGCATGACTGAGGGTGACTGGTCGCAACCCCAAATTCCAACGTCGCAACCCCAAATTCGAAAATCAAGATCACAAGAACGACACAACAATCGAGACCAAGGGCTATCTGACCACTCCGCCTCCAGACACCACCGAATGTCCTCCAGATCCCCTACCCCATCCAGGACTTCAGTGGCAGTGGGAGACTCGACCCAACATAAGGTGAGCTGGGCGGGGATGGCACGTAAAGGGGCTCCAATAACCGCAAACCCTGAGTACCAAAGAATCCTTTCTGAAAATCGTCAGCTTAAAAAAACAGTAGAAGAACTTAAAATAGAGATGGCAGCGCTGAAGGCACAGTTTCAGACTACCAAAATTGGGCAAGCTAAACCAGCACAAGGGGATAACCCTGCCGCCCAACAGACAACAATTAGCAACATTGAAAGAATGATGAATCAGGTAGTAGAACAAATTCAGGCTCTGCAAACGTTTCAACAGCAGTTATTTGCTGAGGTGCAGAACCACAAAGTTTATGTAGACGAACAAATGTCTAAACTGCAGCAAACATCACGCAAAAGAGCCAGCAGTAACCCCGGAACACCGACGGCGAGAAAGGTAAAAAACGGGGCTGTTTCCGATTCGACGGATACCGAAATCGTAGCTAACCATGGCCAGTAAAAAAACCCGAACCACGGACACCGCTGAGATATGGCAATGGAACTGCCGCTCTTTTCAGAAAAGAGCGGCAGCGTTACAAGCTTATTTAGACGCCGCCATTATTCAACCGGACGTCATCTGTCTTCAGGAAGTTGGAAAGGGAGTAGTTAAGCTTAGAGACTACTACACCTTTCAAAATCCCATGTATCCTAGAGTGGCGACGCTGGTGCACAAGAATATCGCGGCCAGTGAACACTACTATCCCCAATGCTCAACGGAGCACCAATTGATCGAATTACACACTACAAAAAGGAGTAAAACCAAAACGTTTATTGGCAACGTGTACAGCCCACCGAAAGAACGGCAGACTGCGTTTCCCGGGATGCTTGAATGGGCGCTTGGACATCTGGAAAAAAAGACAGGTTGATTTTAGTCGGGGATTTTAATGCTCCCCACACCAATTGGGGTTATAGGACAAATACAAAAAAGGGCAGAAACCTAGTAGAAGCAGTAGAGAAATATAACATGCAACTAGAGACCTTACCCCTCGCCCCCACGAGACTTGGAAATAGCGTCTGTGGAGACACGTACCCAGACCTCACCTTTACATTTAACGTAAAAGAGGGACAGTGGAGGAACCTGGATGAAAATCTGGGAAGTGACCATTATATTATTAGTTACTCCACTACGACTCCCAAATTAAAGAAGCCTTTCAGAAACGCGAAACTTACAGACTGGACTGCATATAGACATTACCCGATCCCTAAGCATCCAATAAATACAATAGAAGAATGGGTAGCCGAAATGATGCAGGCATACCAAACTAACACAAAGCACGTCGCACTAAGCGAGAAAACACCGGTAGTGGATCCCCACCTCGTCCATATGTGGGAAGGCAGGCGAAGTCTTACTAAACGATGGAAGAGACAGCGCTTAAACAGAAAGCTCAGAGCTAGAATAGAGCAACTGACAGAACAAGCAAATGAGTATGCTAGGCAACTACAAGCGAACAACTGGATACAATTTTGTGACTCGTTACGAGGAACGCTCTCAACAACCAAGACATGGGCAATTTTACGGAGCATGCTTGATCCATACAATACAAAAACAGTCACTACTAGAGCATTACGCACATTGGTAGGAGAATTTAAGGGGGATGACGCATCCTTGATCCAAACCCTGGCAGATAGATATATCGGGACAGCAGGAGATAACATCGATAAGAGAGAGTACAAAGGCATGGACAATCCCAAGCTTGATGCACCCATAACGAAACAAGAAGTATATGCCGCCGCTCTAGCATTAAAACGTAACTCAGCCCCAGGTGAGGACGGCATCACGAATGCTATGTTAAGAAATATGAGTGATCAGCAACTGGAACGCCTAACCCGGTACTTCAATGAGAAAATCTGGGAAACGGGAGAGCTTCCTAATCAATGGAAAGAAGCGACCATCATATTAATACCTAAACCGGGGAAAGCAAGAACATTGCAGAATCTCAGGCCAGTATCTCTAACCTCCTGCTTGGGCAAACTTTTCGAAAAGGTCCTTCATATCAGGCTTACCAGCTATATCGAAGGGCACGAACTTCTCTCGCACAACATGTACGGCTTCAGACAACATCTTTCTACACAAGACATATTCGTGAGGCTACGAGATGACGTGCTGCAAAATGTCCCTACAGGGGGAGAGAACATCATAGCAGCGCTTGACTTAAAAAGCGCTTTTGATACGATCTCCCATACCCTCATACTTGAAGAGCTCGAAAGAATGGGCTGTGGAATTAAGATCCACAATTACATCCGCTCTTTCTTTACTGAACGTAAAGCCACAATAGGTATGGAAAATATTCGATCTTCTAAACTCCCAATGCCTAACAGAGGCACACCACAGGGGGCCATCCTCTCACCACTTCTATTTAATGTCGCAATGAATCGCTTGGCACGACAACTAGAGAAAATTAACGACCTCAACTTCGCGTTTTACGCAGACGACATCACGTTATGGGCCTGCAAAGGCTCGTTAGGGCAAAAAGAACAAACTATCCAGGAGGCTATCGACTCGGTGAAGGACTTCGCAGAACAAAACGGTATGCAATGCGCTCCGGAAAAATCTGAGTTTATCCGGATCCACGGGCGTAACTACAGAAACAAACCGAGCATCCACCTAACTATGGGTGACCAGACGTTACAAGAAAGAAATATGGTCAGAATACTAGGACTATGGTTACAAAGCAACAAAAAAGCCACTCACACCATTGCGACTCTAAAATCAAGCACGAGGAGCATCGCTAGACTAATAAGCAGAATTACAAAGAAAGGTAAAGGGCTCCACGAAAACGAAACCGTAACACTAGTCCAGGCTTTTATTCTTAGCAAAATAACATACGGACTACCATATCAAGAGCTAACCCCTTCGGAAATCAAAGAAATCGACCTACTAATACGTGGCGCGTATAAGGCAGCGCTTGGGCTTCCTAAGAATGCGGCAAACGAGAGGGTGCAAGCTCTAGGCATATACAACACATTTGAAGAGTTAAGAGCAGCCGTTCTCATGACACAAAGAGAACGACTATGCCTCACAAGCACAGGTAGAAACGTTCTGTCGCGTTTAGGCTACCCATTGCGACCGCAGTACTCTAAGGAACAAACGACCGCAATGCCAGATCCAATACGCGAGCGCATAGTGGTCTCCCCAATCCCACGCAACATGAACAAAACTTATCACACAGCGAGAAGACAAGCGAGAGCTAAACATCTTCAGAAAACCTTCGGCAGTAATCAAGACGTAATGTATACTGATGCAGCTAGATTTAGCAAAGGACATGTAATAGTGGCAGTTCAACCCACACGCCACGGAACGCTTCACACATCAGCCTCGATACGCACTAGGTGCACTGCAACAGCGGAAGCAGCGGCGATTGCTCTCGCTATCGCATACAAGGAAAAACAAAACAGCTCAGCTTTAATAATGTCCGACTCACAAGTGGCATGCAGAATGTATCTACAAGGCAACATACCACAAGTCGCCCTTAAGATCATAGGCGACACATTGAAAGAAGATCATGCAATTTTATGGTGTCCTGGCCACGAGGGTATCTCGGGAAACGAACAGGCACACACTCTAGCTCGAGGCTTTACTAACCGAGCTGGAGATACGCACAACGATGAAAAAGACGATCACCTACTGGTCCGCGATATACTGGAGCACCAGCGAAGAACCCGGCAACAGTACGCCCCACCACACAGGCTACTCAATGTAGAGGAGGCGCAAAAATATAGAAGAATACAGACGGACACCTACCCACATTTGGGTAGATACCATAAAATAAACCCAACCTTGTACACTAACTCTTGCCCGTGGTGCGGGTCGTGGCCTTCATTGCCTCACGTAACATGGGAGTGCGCCAAAAGACCTCATGCCATTAATTCACCTTTGGTACTCACCTTGCTAAGGGAGCCCTGGGAGGCCATCCTCGCTCTTGCTGACCTCGAGGCCCAGAAGGGCCTCTTGGACCAAGCTGGGCGGGTCGCGATGGCCACTGGAGTCTTGGAATAGGGACCCACCCTGCACCGCTCCCTTCCGCCATTTTTTTTTTATTTTTTTTTCCTCATCAATAAATGTTTATTCCTCCTCCTCCTCCACGGTTGCTAAGGCGTTGTGGCTTCTGCATTTTCAATATATGCGGACCGGCCTCTTCCACGGTTCCTACTGCTCCCACGGAAACATCTGCGATGTTGTTTCACCGCGCCGGCAGCCAGCGTCCGAGCGTAAACAAACTCGAGCCCACTTCGCAATGCCGGTACGCCTAGGGACAAAAGCATATAACACGCGCTAAGAAACTCCTCCATAGTACCTAGGCACGGTCGTACATTCAAGGAGCAAAAGCCCCTACATTTTCTCTCTGGCACCCGCTCTTACTCGCGCATGCACGCAAGCGTCCGTCGTTTTTGCGCAAGTGCCACAGCCAGCTGTACCTACTAGCAATCCGCCTTTTACGGCGCCGAACTGCGCATGCGCAGCGCCCTAGCGGCTGAGGCGTGCGTCTAAATGTCGTACAAAAATCCCTCACGTGACCTGATCCTAGGTGCCTAGGGACAGGATTGTTTAGGGACTTTTGAGAAGGCGCGATGATGGCGCCAAGTGATGCCATGTTGGCCACCGTTTATAGATCCTTTAGCTTTATAAACGGTGGTGGTGGCCGTGGCGCCACAGAACGCCTACATGTGGCGCCATGTGGCGCGTTGAATCTCCTGCCCACTGGTCTCCTGGTCCCTCCTGGTCCTGGTCTCCTGGTCGTATGATGTCTCCGCAGTGGCTTCAGTATTTGTTGGCGAAAGGTGGTACAGTAGTAGTGGTGTGGCATGTCAGCTTTTGTTCTCCGTGACCTCTGGTGTTGTGAGACCCGTATTTCTGTAGAATTCAGTAGTGCTGACGATCGAAATATTCAAGTGGCGCAGCGCCTAGGCAATGCGATTTGCGAACCGCCGCTGTGCAGCAGCGTTGCCGTGTTCGCCCTTTTAGGCAGCGTCATCACGTCGTCCATGCACCTTCACTTGACGGGCGTCGTAGGCGGAGGTATTGTACGTGTTCTTCGCCACGACTTACGTTACGTAAGTAATATAATGCTTAGGTGGTGTTTGCTCACAACTGCTCACGCGACCTTTAAATGGGTCAGCGCATGTTTTCAATCGAGTTCAGCGTTAGTGCGCCATCCATGACTTCATGTGATTTCCTTTTATTGTGGGCTTTACGACAATTATCGCGTAGTGACATCACATGGTCTGCCAGAATTCCACGAACTAAAATGCAGAGTGGATGTTTAATATTATTCGTACTAAGGGCGGGTACTAAGGGTACTAAGGTGGCGCTTCATACTGTGCCCTAGCTGTTATGTTCAGCTGCATCTCTGCCCGTTTTTCGCGCTCTTAGTTTTAGCAATGGGACGCAGGGTTCTGTGTAAAGTTGGGACGAATGAATGTGTATATGTGCGTCTGCAATAACTTCACCGCAACACATTTGTGTAATGCGATGAAGCAAACAGTGTATGGCGGTGGCGGTATGTATGGCAGCCCTAGTTCCAGCTTTGATGTCCCCGTTAGCCTGAAGATACTGCCCCGCCCGCTTTGCTATAATCTCAGGTGCTCTTGAACTCTCTATTTGCCAGTATTTCCATTTTCACATGCTGAATGGTCCCACTGCAATACATATATGTAGTGAGGTGAAGCTTAATAATGTTGCCAAATGCTTTGAGAGTGTCAGACCTAACAGTTTTAGAATGATGTGCCCAATATAACAGCCCATACCTTCACTTTACCAATTTTATTAGGACTATCAAACTAATCTGACAGCAAACAAAAACAATGTAAACACCTCAAGAGTTGATTAGCAAGTAATACTGGAAAGCACAAGTCTAGTGACCAAGGGTGTGGTGAATTGCTTTAAACGCTGAACCGACACACCTTAGGTGCTTAAAAATTTCTAGCATATTGATGCAAGTTGATCAGACTTCCTGCGATATTGGTTGCTTTACAATGAAAACAATAGTATTGGATAAAAGGATGCAAGCGACTCGTGTGCTGCTTGGTTATGCAAACCACATGGGTCCCATAAATACCCAAACAGGGTTCTTGCTTACGCATGCTGCTCGCGTCCCCTAATCTAAAGCTTTCTAATGCCAGCAGTATAAATAGAAGCTGTAAAAACAGGGCTTTGAACTTCACAACTCCAATTTTGTTTCTTTTATACTCATACAACTTGAACACTACACTGTCGTGACAGCATCTGCCTAGCTCATTGCCACATTTTGCAAATAAGGAATCATCACTCAGAATTGCCTGTCCTAATATTACTCCAAGAATTTATTAAAAAAGTTCATTTTTTAAGCACGAAGCATGTCATGCCTAACTAGAAAATTAACCACGCAATGTTAGATACGAGACCTTTTCCTGAGCCTCCTTCAAGTTACCAGACCACATAGAATCGCGCCACAGCTAATTAAGGAGCTCAGAAGCACGTATACCACGTTCCCGAGGCGCGGCACGTGCAAGCAAGTTGGCGGCCCCCACCTCGTACGCCGCATCTGGAGCTATTCACTGCTTGACTCTTCCCGAAAGTGAAGCGAGAGCCTGGCACTGTTCCAGGTAACGTGGGTCCAAGAAGCAAGCCGGGTGTAATGCACCGTGAAGCCCTGGCATCAATCCCCCCGTCCGCCTTTGTCACGGTAGTTGCAGACAGGGGAGGCAAGACCGCAGAGAGAAGTAAGCACTCGAACAATTGGGGACTAAGGAGCGACCCTCTCCGCCGGGTGTGGCACAATCGCACGGGCGCCTACCATTGGCCGAAAATGACGACACTGAGCGGGCTCGCCGATTGGCCGAAAATGGCGTCACCTGAGCGGGCTCACCGATTGGCCGAACGTGACGTGTCTTCGAGACACCGAAGGGCTTAAAAGCCAGAGACCGGGAGCAGCAAGAGAGCATTCCTTCATTCATCTCTTTCGAGCTTCTTGCCACGGGCCGCAGCGTACGAGTTGCTGCCGGCCCGTAATGACTTTATGACTTAATTTCTTTGTACTCCCACTACATAATGTAAATAAACCTCCAGTTTTTCAACCCGACGTCCTCCTCAACTCTTACAGCAATAAGCCCCTAGAAGTAGCTAAAAAATCGGCCGCCTTCTGAAGTCAGCTTGATTTTCAGCTCCTAAAATTGGCTATTATTGAATTAGGGGAAGGAAAGAACAGCTTGAATAAACATGTCTCATCAGCGTGTGCTGCAGGCTAAGGCAGTGAAAGGAAGCCGTTTTAGGATTGGTCTACCTCTGTCCCAAAACCAGGCACCGCAGCCGAGGCGACTTCACTTGGCTTTGACATCTTCAAATTCGCTTTCCCGAGCACAGAACACTCAATCGAGGTGAGCTCAATGCACATCACCCACATTGGGGATGCAAAGACTGTGAATGCAAAGGTGGCCAAGAGGATGCCATCTTGACGAAGCAGACACCACAGACCTCAAATTACCTAATGACACCAATTATCCCGACTGCCACACCTTCCATTAAAACCAAAAGGGCAGTACCCTTACCTAGCATGTGCAATTGGGGCCTTCAGCCAGACTGACAGTGCGACTATGCCCCAAGAGGCAGCGACCATTATCCAGTATAACACTTGATGTAGGGGTGAAAATGTGTCACATTCACAAAATCATGGTTTCAGGATGGGACCATTTCTGTGATGCACTTGAGCCTGCAGAATGTGAAGGTGTTGAAGAATCTCCAGCAACACGCATCCTTTGCACACTGCAAAGAGCGACATGCGAACTAGAGCTTACTGGGGCAACATTCAGCCCTGACAAGCATGCTACAACTTTGGGGTGAGCAAGCCAAGCTGCATACTGCATACTTAAATTGTGGCTGCACGCAACAAACCCTGATCAATGTTCTGCACAAGACTGAGCAGGCAAGATGTCATGCTAAGAAACTTCCCAAAGACTAGTGGATGGACCACGGCGTGTCATTTTAACGCATAGGTCTCAGTAAGATGCAACACATTCTCGGCTATAACAGGATGAACCAAATACTGTAATGCTATTGAAAGCGCGCTGCTCGATCTTCAGTTCACATCTGAGTAATTTCAACAAGCTGCAGATGCTTACCCTGACCACCTCACAGTGACTGAGCGTCGCCAGAGTTATGCGCACCTTAATGACCACTTGTCAAGGAAGGAATGGAAAGCCTCTTTACGATGGCAGAGCCTGTTGTTGCTCTCGAACATGTCAACACTTAAAGCGCACGTGGCAAAGATGGAGTCATTTTGCAGATCTTGAGGAATCTTGCTGAAGTGAGGAAGCAAGCACTATTGCTTGTAATCAATGAAATCTGGAATATTGGAATTCCCCACAGAGTGGAAACACTTGGTCATGATGCCACTACCGAAACCAGGCAAGAAACCTGACAGCATAGCCAACCTTTGAACAGTCTCACTCAAATTGGCAGTGTGCAAATTGAGTGAAGGAATGTGCCTCATGAGGCTGAACCAGCATCTGGGAAAGACAAGACTATTTCCACCTGTGCCAGATTGGTTTCTGGCCTAAGGTTGACATGTGCTACAAAAGCCTTTTTCTGCATCAAAGCATCGTCTATACCAGCCGCTTCGGAGGAAAGATATATGGGTTCTTAGTCACAGTCGAACCAAGAAGAATGTTGAGCACAGACTGCAACGAGGAGGTACTAGTGACCTGTCGTAAAGCCTGCCCCGGCATTAAGGTTACCAGTGTTGCCAAAGCCTCTTATGCAACCAAATGTTTGAAATATGAAGTTACAGCAAACAGCCACATACTTTTACCAACTGCACAGGTGGAAATGCAGGTAAAACCCGGACCAGCACACTTGGTTGCAGGAGTGATTCGCTGATGAGGTAAGAAGGTGACTTAACAGTTGGTGATAAGGTATACCAAATGCAAGTATGTGCAGTATGTATATGTACGGTTAGGCCGAACTAGATAAATTTTCTCCAAAGCAATATTAAAAGCTCATTTTTTTTCAGGATGCCACTCATACGCTTTAGGCAAGTGTGGACAGGGTTATATAAAGCTGCATAGGCAAAATGATACAACTATATACAGCTGTTAAGTGTAATATTTTTTCTGGGCTAAATTCTTGCTCCTTGAACTCATTCGAGATCAATAACTGTAGCACCAAAGTAGTGGACCACTACTAGAACGAAGGCATGTAGTGTACCCTTCTCAATTCTTGTGCTTATGCAAGTCTTCTTTTTTACAGCAATAGCTGCTATGGGCTAATTCCCCTGGTTGTTTTGATGTCTACTTGTGTTGTCACTGGAATCTCCAAATTTCTTGCTAGAATATTGCAAATAAAGTTCTCATTGTGCTGTGAAAATTCAAACAAAAATTCAAAGATTGGCAGTCCCCAATTCATTAATTTATTTACAGATACTGCTGTCTCGATACACGAGACATAGCAGGAGTGGATACACTAGATCAAAACAACATACAAAGAATTTGAAACGTAATATCAAAATGTGGTTAGACAATTATTTCAAAAACTCATTAGGTTTTTCCCGCAAGGAACCAGCTAGGTTGTTCCAAATTTCAACAGTGCTTGGAAAAAGGAATACCTAAAACAATTTACAAAAGACTGGAAAGGAACAATATTAAGTGGGTGGGAACGGCGCGTGGCACGCCCAGTGGGATGACTGAAGGAAATCGGTGCATGAATGCAACTTTGGCCATGTACAATCTTATGTAGCAAAGTGATACGTTCAAGTGTGCGTCAATGAGCCGAGGGTTCTATCGATAATGCGCATGCGTGAGGTGAGGGAGAAAAGTTTTTAGCCACTCTGCTGAAGGTACAGTCGTGGGCAATACTGATCCTGGAGAGCGCAATCAAGCCAACAGGTGCCATGATTGGCTAACACCGGCTCAATGTCTGCGTACTGTATATAGAGCTGGCGTCCACACCTTCAAGTTCTGACACATCGCTTTCCCACTTGTGAAGGCAGTCCTATGTGGATTTTTCTTCTTACATGTAATGACAGTCATTGGGTGCATCTGCTTCATTATTCTTGGCTTCTCAGATTTACTGGATGCGGCCGTTGGTGTCTTCTTTTCCTCAAGCACAGCGCGAGACCTAGCAATGGGTAGCCCAAACACAGATTTGAGAAAACCAAAACAAATTCAGCAGTAAGAAGCTAAACGGCTGTTTTGGTGGAGACCAGTGGCCAATTCCGGATATGAAAGAGGAGGAAGATAAGTCGAGTCTTTCCTCTTCAACACTGGGAGGCACAACTCCCACAAATAAATATGAATCATACTTATTTTACTTCTCTAAAGGAGAATACTGATACTAAATACTGAAGGAGAATACTGAGAAACACCGCATGAAGCAACCTTCCTATGCACATTTCACCAGCTACTGCATCATTGTTTTGCGTTGAGTGAAACTGCAATTTTCTTTACGCCGCAACTTGCCCAATTTTGTGTTTTGCAGTAGGACGTTAGCAGTGCTATTAAGGCACTTAAATGCTCATGAATAGTAGTGAAAGAAAAACAGAATGACGCAGAGGCCTTTTGTGTGTAGGCTATGCATACACCTGGTGCTCTCATACTCATTTCTTCCCTATCTGCTAAACTATTCTAAACAAGAAAAGCTTATGCACAATTATTGTGCAAAGTCAGACCACAGCTAAACCAGAGATATTCTTGGCAAGCAGAGTATAGTTATTCGGTGATATTTTCTGTGGCCCTGCTATTGGGTTTTCTTTCCTTCCTTTACAGCTGTGCAGGTTCATTAGGTGACGAGACAGTTTGACAATTTCAACCATTGAAAGACTCAGCGAAACCTTTACGGGGTAATTTTTTATTGGTTTCAGACTCTGCACTTAGCATTTTAAGGAGTGTTTTCCATGTTTTTTTGCTTTTGTTTTTATTTGTAGGGCATGTTAACATTTTTTACACCATGTCAAATATGTGGTGCCACAGAGTTCTTGGATGGAGTCTTGCCCTTTCATTCTGTACAATATGATGTCGGTTTTTGTGTCCAAGGCTGCTTTACATTTGAGTGTGATTGTAGCATTTTGCTAAGTTTTCCCTATGTCACCCAAGCTTGTAAGATTGCTACGCACTGCTGGTGGCATGACACATGACATTTTTTTTTCAATAAAAGGAAGTCTGTCACTTATCCTGTGCACTGGTTGTCTTTTTGAATTCCAATTTGTTGCCTATATTTCATCTGTTATTGCATTTCAGATTAGGAATGGCTATCATAGTTGACAACATTTAACCATATTGCACACAATGTTGATGATATGTACTTGCAATATATGGCCACCATAAATATAATAAATAGAAGTTAATAATTCAAGAATAGTGTCTTTGCATGGTGGTGCAGGCATGAATTGTGGCTATAAAGTACCAGCACTGCAGGTAACACTGCTTGTGCAGAATATAGTTGCTCTACTACTTTCAAACATTGTTTTTATCTGCATTTGTGTAGCTCCAGTACCTGTGAACAACACACATCTGGTGGAAGAGTGGCTTGCACCTGAGTTGGGCCCAATGAAATAGCCACATTTCTACTAGTTTTCATGTTATTAGCATATTAGTAAAGGCAATAGTCTTTATAGGAGCCTGTTTGCCCTGTGTAGAAGTCGCTGCGGGGTGCCAGGATCTCGTACATATCTTCAGCTTTGCAGGGGTCACAGCATCTGGTGCATAGTTTGTCACAGGCCATGTCTTCGTAGCAAGTTGAGTTTATTCAGTGGCCTTCTACATTTTGTGCGACATATGTGGTTATAGCGACCCTTGCTTTATGCGCTTCTTGCCCGGCAGCAGTCTTTTGCTTTTGAAATGTTCAGGATAGCTTTCAGGAAGCTGGACAGGAATAACACTGAAAAACCAGCAGATGTTAATTGTCGCACTTTGCGAAGCTTCAAGTGGCATGATGAGGGCGTAAATAAATGAGGGCCTTCCTCAAGGCCTTGTAGCACATGTCATGAATTTGGAGCAACATGATGTATAGCACTTTTTTGATTGCCTGCTATAGGTTCAGCAGGTGTGGCCATGGTTGAAGTGCAGCGCAAGGTCAAGAAAACAGATATCTATGAGCAGCACACTGGTAAAGGAGACGCTGGGAAAACTAGTGGGAAGCCTGTTGAACATCTAATTGACCAAGTTGCTGGCTTCATCAGGCAAAATGTGATAAAGAGAAGGAAGTCATCAACACATCAGAAGGTTTTTGCGTATAGACACTGCTAAGGTTCTCAGGCACGTCTCTTGTAACACGCCATCAAATCTTAGTGCGCAGGCTATGCATGGCCAACTACATATGCCTTCTGTTTGGACAAAGAACTGCTCATTGTAACTGATGAAGATGGAGTGGACAAAAAAAACGGCAGCTCCACTAATCTGGTTTCACTGGTATCAGCAGTGCTTTGTAAGTATGCATCGCCATACTCCCCACTGCCTTCTTGGTTGACATCAGCAAAGACTGGCTTGAGGCAAGGGGTAATAGATATCTTTACAAGCTAAAAATGCATGCATGCATGGAGAGCACATTGTGTCCAAAAAATAGGCACTTCACAGGGGCACTGGAGAAGAAACAGATTATTGACAGTGGCCAAAGGCAAGCTTATCTGCTACTAGACACCCAACACTGTTGCCATGTGACACCTCTGAAACAATCCTTCTGAAAGAAGAAATCATCCTTGTGCATCCATAAAGAGGGTGGATAGGCAAAGCCCCTTCAGCAATGCTGCCAGCTTCAAAAGGCCCACTTGGCACATCCTGAATGCTTCCTTCTTAGACTTTGCTGGGTGCAAGCATTCTACTGTCCAAAAGTTGTCATAGAGAGCACTGTTAGTTTGGTGGCATTACAGTTCAGAAGCGATTGCACGAAACCTTTCTTCCGAGTTGGTCTGGAGGCTAATGGTGCTCACAAAGCGACACCATGAGACAAGCAAGGTGACCGGATGCCTCCAAGCCCTTGTTCGTGTATCACACTGTTCTGTTAGTAACAACCATCAGATCTGAAACCAACAAGCTCAAGTTCAGCACTCGTGTGGTTACTGTGGAGGATCCATAATAAAAAGCACAAAACAGAAAACTGAAGGGAAAGGATAAGGCACCATTTAACACCTAGTATTGCTGCAGCCCACCCCCTTTTATTTTGTCTGGTCATGCTACATTTTTTTTTCTATAGTGTGTGGATGCGTGACTCTCACGCCTCCTCTGAGATCTAGTTTTCCCGCATGGCTCGTCTCCTGCAGGGCGGCTTCGCCCGTCGCGTGGCCTGGCGCCCGCGGCGGTCAGTGGTACAAGCGCGGTGCGAGAGATGGCGCGAGCGTCGCGCCGCGGCGGGGTTACTCGGGCGCCGGGAGACAAGGCGCTCTGTCTCTCTTGAGGGGTTCGAGACAGCAAGCGGGACGGACGTGCCGTGCCGCACGTGCAGGGAGTCTCTTCCCCGGCGCGTCGGCGAACGGCGTGGACATCCCGCGCGCCGCCGACGGATGCTTCTGCGAGACCGCTTCGCGTGGCCGCCTTCGAACGCGCCACGATTCGCGTGACCATACACGCGAAGGACCAGGCGTTGGGATCCAGCATGGGGCGAACATATTCGCTCGCTTCCGGTCGCGGTGAGTCAGACTTCTAGATTTGTCGCGCGCCCATCGGCATGTTTTGTGGATAGCAACTCGGCTAGCAGGCACTGATCTATGAAAGGTGCAATAAATGCCCTTGTGATTATTTGCACTACTGTGTTGTCGTTCCTTTGTCCCAAGAGCACGGGTGTGAGAGACCCCACAATAGATAGGCATGAACTTATCCTGTGCACAGCTTACTGCAGAGAGCATTAGGTGACGTTCCCAATCAGTGTCCGATTTTTATATACACTATGTGCTGGAACAAAGAAGCTCGAAACATTGCAATGGAAGCTTCTAGTAGAAAAGGTGCCTGGAAGAAAGAAAAAAACGAAGCTGTGCTGCAACCACCTTGGAAACATCTAGTCCCCTTAATAAATATTGTGCTTCCCTATCAACTTCACCCCGCCAGTTTAAAGTACCAGTGCACTTATGAACAATGAATCAATTCTCAAAGAACATATGCAGTCCAGCCAAAAGCATGGGCATGACTCCGCATTGCGCTCCTACATTGAAAGTGAATGACGCGTTCCATAATGGAAAATGTGCTTTAGTAAGCTTGCCTGCAATAGGAATTTGTAATGTACAAAGAATTGTCAATGAAGCCTACCACGAGTAGATGCACTTGCAAATTATATCACAATTGGAAAAAATGAGCATAGTGTAAACTATGGGCCCTTTCCAATCTTAGCATGCTTTACTGCATGGTGCTTATTCCACCCCTGCATGGCGGTGTAGCAAGCTACAAAAGAAACGTTGCATAATTTGACTTTTTAAGATTACCTTTCTCGCAATACACTAATGTTTCGCGCTGAAGCCTAAGCAGTGTACTGCGGTGAAGCATACCAAAAGTGGAAAGGGGCCACCGTCACTGGGGGCCCGGGCCCCCTGGGCCCCTCCCCCGAAATTAAACGACATACCCCCCCCCCCCTCCGCGCCCACGCCACCACTCCTCACACACATTCCTAAAGCGTCGACAAATCAATCTACTCGGTGGTCACATTTTGCTGCCTTTTACAGCGAAAGCCGTGTGTGATAACTTCCGTAGTATTTTTCGGCGTCCGTTGAAAGGAAAAAAAGTCATCATGTGGGCCGATCCTGCTGATCGTGCAAAAAGGGTCCAAGATCAATGGCACATACCCCTGTGGACTCGGGAACCTATAATGCGCGCCCTTCGGAATCTTCGGGATCAGCCTACGTATGGGCAGCGCTTAACGCCTGCTGCTCCTTTGCCGCAGGTAGGCCCGGCGTTGCACTACTTTCGAGGTTCGCCCACTTATGCGTGGTGCTTAACGCCTGCTTCACCTCCGCCGAGGTTCGGCCCGGTATTGCTATATCTTAGGGATTGGCCTACGTGTGGGGAGTTCTTAATGTCTGCTTCACCTCCACTGCGGGTGGGCCCGGTATTGCAATATCTTCGGGATCGGCCTACGTATGGGGAGTTCTTAATGCCTGCTTCAGCTCCACTGCGGGTGGGCCCGCTATTGCAATATCTTCGGTATCGGCCTACGTATGGGGAGTTCTTAATGCCTGCTTCACCTCACCTCCACGGCGGGTGTGCCCGGTATTGCAATATCTTCGGGATCGGCCTACGTATGGGGAGTTCTTAATGCCTGCTTCAGCTCCACTGCGGGTGGGCCCGCTATTGCAATATCTTCGGTATCGGCCTACATATGGGGAGTTCTTAATGCCTGCTTCACCTCCACGGCGGGTGGGCCCGTTATTGCAATATCTTCGGGATCGGCCTACGTATGGGGAGTTCTTAATGCCTGCTTCACCTCCACTGCGGGTGGGCGCGGTATTGCAATATCTTCGGTATCGGCCTGCATATGGGGAGTTCTTAATGCCTGCTTCACCTCCACGGCGGGTGGGCCCGTTATTGCAATATCTTCGGGATCGGCCTACGTATGGGGAGTTCTTAATGCCTGCTTCACCTCCACTGCGGGTGGGCCCGGTATTGCAATATCTTCGGGATCGGCCTACGTATGGGGAGTTCTTAATGCCTGCTTCAGCTCCACTGCGGGTGGGCCCGCTATTGCAATATCTTCGGGATCGGCCTACGTATGGGGAGTTCTTAATGCCTGCTTCACCTCCACTGCGGGTGGGCCCGGTATTGCAATATCTTCGGGATCGGCCTACGTATGGGGAGTTCTTAATGCCTGCTTCAGCTCCACTGCGGGTGGGCCCGCTATTGCAATATCTTCGGGATCGGCCTACGTATGGGGAGTTCTTAATGCCTGCTTCACCTCCACGGCGGGTGGGCCCGGTATTGCAATATCTTCGGGATCGGCCTACGTATGGGGAGTTCTTAATGCCTGCTTCAGCTCCACTGCGGGTGGGCCCGCTATTGCAATATCTTCGGTATCGGCCTACATATGGGGAGTTCTTAATGCCTGCTTCACCTCCACGGCGGGTGGGCCCGTTATTGCAATATCTTCGGGATCGGCCTACGTATGGGGAGTTCTTAATGCCTGCTTCACCTCCACTGCGGGTGGGCGCGGTATTGCAATATCTTCGGTATCGGCCTACATATGGGGAGTTCTTAATGCCTGCTTCACCTCCACGGCGGGTGGGCCCGTTATTGCAATATCTTCGGGATCGGCCTACGTATGGGGAGTTCTTAATGCCTGCTTCACCTCCACTGCGGGTGGGCCCGGTATTGCAATATCTTCGGGATCGGCCTACGTATGGGGAGTTCTTAATGCCTGCTTCAGCTCCACTGCGGGTGGGCCCGCTATTGCAATATCTTCGGGATCGGCCTACGTATGGGGAGTTCTTAATGCCTGCTTCACCTCCACGGCGGGTGGGCCCGGTATTGCAATATCTTCGGGATCGGCCTACGTATGGGGAGTTCTTAATGCCTGCTTCAGCTCCACTGCGGGTGGGCCCGCTATTGCAATATCTTCGGTATCGGCCTACATATGGGGAGTTCTTAATGCCTGCTTCACCTCCACGGCGGGTGGGCCCGTTATTGCAATATCTTCGGGATCGGCCTACGTATGGGGAGTTCTTAATGCCTGCTTCACCTCCACTGCGGGTGGGCGCGGTATTGCAATATCTTCGGTATCGGCCTACATATGGGGAGTTCTTAATGCCTGCTTCACCTCCACGGCGGGTGGGCCCGTTATTGCAATATCTTCGGGATCGGCCCATGTATGGGAGGGGGGGGTGAGTAACGCCTGCTTCACCTCCACCGCGGGTCGGCCCAGTATTGCACTATCTTCCGGCCGACCCGCAGTAGAGGTCAAACACTTAGCTTTTCGTTTGAGAGCTTTGACTGTCGCCAGCTTTCGCTGCCATTCCATCTTCACAGAGTGGAATGGTTGTCAACTTTTTTACTCCTTTCGGATGGCGGTAGTTATCGGTATTTCCTGGGGTGCGGAGGCCAGTTTTCTCATCGATTCCGTGCCCGCGCGATTAACTCAAGATGAATTAATTTGACACCATCTATTGTAGCAGGCATGACGTAGTTTATAGTTTTAATTATCATACTTTATTTATAATGCCCAATACAATTTTTATGTCACCATGTATTCAACAATCACGCGCATCTCTTTTGCTTCGTTAGTTCAACCTTCTTTGTTTAGACTGATCCAGGGGCCTGGAAAGGGATTCGGTTCATAGTCGGCTCGCCTGTATGCTCGTGGAACGAGTTGCGGCCGGAGAAAACGCCAGTTGCGTTTAACGTTTCCGTTTGCTTCATTATTTTCTCGAGTGACGGCTCGCCGCGACACTGGCAGATCCTCGGAACCATATATCTGCGATATGGGTTAGATAAGGTGGAAAATAAAATATTGCGAAACATCTTCCATCACAGACCCTGCAATAACCGTTCAATCCATAAAATGACTGTCACCCGTTACCGCGTCTGGTATTTTCCTTATTGTATATCACTTTTCGTGCAAAATTGGCAACTGGAAACAAGAGTCGCAATGTGTTGAGAAATTAAGCGATCTACTAAGGGAGAAAGCCAAGGTAACAGCCAAACAGGGAGGAAAAGCGAGAATAGTTGGTGAAAATATTTATGAATCAACATCTTTTTATTGAAAAGGAAGTAGAGAAAACGCCGCTGGAAGTGGAGAATAATTCCGTGTAGTTTGAATGACGCTTCTACAGTTGTCAATCGAGCCGTCTGGCGTAGCCACTTCCCTGCTGTGCTAATAGGGGCGGGGGGGGGGGTTCTAACCTTCCGCGGTGGGCGTAGTACGTCTAGAACCGCAGCGCCCTGCACTCTACGCGGTTGTACGGGACTGGTGACCACGCATCGTTACGCAACTTTCCAAATAACAACTCGAGTCGGTTTTGCTACTTGGTAGAGCAGTAAACGAGGGATCCAGAAGAACTGTGATTGTTCCATAAACATACATTTCTCTCTAATTCTTCCAGAACTAATCGAAATAAAACGCTACTGGAAATCTTTATTTTGCACTTTCGCTGGTTAAGTTGTTCTTGGCAAGGTTCTTCCTGCGCATCTTTCATGGGCGAGTCCATTTTATGTGGTTCTTTGTTTGCCAAGTAAAGAAGAGGTCCATCTCACTGGCCTACCAGTGAGATACATGTTATTTCTATTCTCTTTTAGCGGCTTTACGCGTCTTTATGGCAAGTGGTAGGCATTGTTCACATTTGTACTAGTAAAGTACCTTCCCCCTCATTTGCATAGAAAAGTTACCTTGGGTTGCCCCCCCCCCCAAAAAAAAATCCTGCGTACGTGCCTCACTGGACATAATAAGAGTTATTTAATTATAGACTCGTGCACCCACCGCCTCTCAGGTCGCCTAAGTAGACATACTATGCTGAGTGATAGCGGCCCCCTCCCACTTTTAGTATGCTTCACCGCGTAACTAAAATGTACTGCGGCGAAGAAGCAGTACATTTGTATTTAGTGAATAAACAAATGGTTTTTACAACAGTACAGAAACAAACGCGCACCATGCATCAGTCTACCACACGGAAGAGCGTCGCAGCAAACGGTAGGTGATTCACGCAGGCCGTGTATCTCAGCTTTGCAGGGGTCACAGCATCTCCCACGTTTAGTATGCTTCACCGCGTAACTAAAATGTACTGCGGCGAAGAAGCAGTACATTTGTATTGGGTGAATAAACAAATGGTTTTTACAACAGTACAGAAGTAAGCGCGCACCATGCATCAGTCTACCACACGGAGGAGCGTCGCAACAAACGGTAGCTCATTCACACAGGCCGTGTATCTCACTTGCCAGTCGTAAATGGTATTATGCGTAACTCAAAATTTCAGACACACAAAAATATGTTTATGTTCGTGCTCCTTGCCTCATAAGATTGCCAGAGCTTCCACAATAGAATTTAATTTACAGCACACAAACTCAAAGAACACAGACATATGCCTCGTTTTCAACTCGGTCGCCATGCAAATGACATATACCACGGAAAAACATGAACATGCTATGCGTTAGCATCCTAAACTTTATGCTAGGCAAGGAGCACACCACAATCCCGCGACAGCCGCTATAACGAGACCAAAACGGGAGCACATGTCTTTGAACGCGCAAATGAAGCCCCTAAGCCACTTTGCTCCTCCACCACCCCCGCGGCACGGCTGCACCACTCGTTTCAAGCACAGGGCACCAAACACGCATTCAGCGTTGAACAGTGGGCGGTCGACGCAGTCGCATTTACATAACTTGTAGCGAGCAGCACATCCCTCGATGTCCGTTAAGCACAGTCGGACACGGCGACGTCACATCGCGGTTCGCAAAACTTCGCTGTCGAAGCACTAGGCCACTTCGACATTCCAATTGTCACCACCACCGAGTTCTCAAGGAAGTACGGGTCACACAACGCAGATTCTGTACCGCCAGAGCTCATTGATGCCAAATCCTCACTGCCGCACCGCCACTACTCACGGCTTTCCGTTAAGTAACGCAGAACCTACCACCAACACCCAAGCAACGTAAGCACAATTACACACGCAACGTTGAATAATGCGCGGTCCGCGCGGACCAGAGAACTATCACGCCGAGGACGAACATGCCACGGCGTCGCTCGGCGCCACCACCGCGCCTTCTCAAAAATCTCTAAACGATCCTGTCCCAACGCACCTAGGATCAGGTCACGTGAGGGATTTTTGCACGACATTTAGACGCACGCCTCCGTTGACGCTTCTCGAGCAAAAATGGCGCTGATGCATGGCGCGTGGGCCCACGTGATGCTATTAGGCCAATAGCGACGCGGCGTCGGCCTCGGCCAGAGCGCGCGAGGAGGCGGCATTCTTCAAAGCGTGGCTCTACTTTACGAAGTTTAAGGTGTTTTAGCGCCGCAGCGCCCCCCACGAGTAGCTGTGGTTGTGCGCGCCTCGCCGAGCACGTGCAGCCGCAGTGTAGGACCGCAGCTTGGAAGACACATGTACGGTATGTTTCTGCTGTTCCTGAAAAATAAACACCATGTAAATTAGTAAAGCGGACAACTTACGCAAGGCGTGCAGAAGCAGGGTCGCATTAATGCGCACCGTGCGGTCTACGGGACAGTACGGAAGCGGTCACACGTCAAATCAACACTTCTGTGCCCGCCGCGGTAGCTTTGTGGCATTGGCATTCCTCGAGGCCGTGGGTTTGATCCTGACCGCGGTAGCCGCATTTCTACGCGGGCGAAGTAAAAAAAAAAAAAAAACGCACGTCATAAAGAAACGCAGCGGCGCCTAAATTAATCCGGAGTCCGCCACTACGGCGTGCCTCATAATTCGATTGTGGCTTTGACATGTGCAGCCTCATCATTCAATTAGTTTAATACTTCTGCCACGGTGCGATGTGCTTTGGGTGGCAACGAATATGCTCAATCCTCTCAGGTTCCTCTCCTGTGTGCTCTCTCCTCAATCCCCCTGTATTCTGTGTACTACGCAGACAAACAGCAGTGGTGCACGCAAGGTAACGTATAACATCAACTCGCCACTCTCGCGTTGGATTACACCTTGAAGAAATTAAACATTCGCCGTCAACGTCAGCGCTAATTATCGTCGATCGAAACAAACGGCACAGAAAGCTTCGCTTACATCGATTCCCACAGTGCGTGTGATCCACATAATTTCTTTTCTTTGGTTAGCGTGCATGCAGTCAGTAACGTGTTATTTTATTTTTATGAGATTATTTTTATTGGCGACGCCAGCATATTAGATGCTTCTCCGAAGACCTTATTTTTTCTTTAATCGCCTATCGCAGATTGCGCGATTATATTCCTTTAGCTGCTGGTCTACTCGAAGAGGCGGACATATACGGGAAACCGAAATGCATAATCGACCATTCAAACATAATTTGTTAAGTGAGATTTTGAGTAATTAAATTGCGGCAAATATTTTCGATTCGCAAATCGTAGCCAGGGAGTACGCAAGGCGGATTCGCTTGAAACGCAACCTCAGGATGACACCAGTTTCGAGATAATAATTCCCAAACTCTGCGAAGAAAGATAATGGCGGTCCAGTTACTTTTGTGCTTCAATGTATAAAACAGCGTTTTTTGAAGGGACACTAAAGGAAAATATTAAGTAAAGCTAAACTGACAGATTAATTGCTCGAGAATCTCTAAGGCGTGAATATTGTCGCGAACAGAGCCTTAATAATCGAGAAATTGAGATATATGCAAGACATGATTAGAGACTCCCCCGGGACATTCCAGCACTTGCCCGATGACGAAAGCACTCAATTAAATTCTGTCATTAGTACTCAGCCACTCGTTGCAAAAAACATAGTTATATCGTGAGACGAAATAAAATGCCGCTTGTCCAGTTCTATTTCATTAAAAAAAAGGAGAATTGAAATTACCTTGTACAACGACGTGGCCCGGTTTACAGGTTTCGTTTTCGCTCGACCCCTCGCCGCCCACTCTTTCGCGTTTCAGTAGTTTGGTTATCGCGCAGCGCTACACTGGTTTTGCTTCCTCGCGGAACTCGCACAAACTGCAAGTAGCATATAATTCAACCTCCACGTGATGTCGCGGTGTGCGCGAACGGTCTACGCCACTTAACCAAAAAGCAGGTGCAGCGGCGAATCCACCGCTCTGTCTTTCTCTGTCTTGGCTCGGTACCGCCGTCTGTCGGGCGCCGTTCTATTAACCCACGGCAGCAGAGGATGGCGATGGCGTATGCAACGTCACCGCCACACCGCACGCTCACTCGAGCTCAAGCGGTTACACTCAGAATTTACAAACAGACACGTACCTCACGCAAAACAGACTACAGCACTACATGACTGAGCTCTACGACAAGTCTTATTGCGCCAATTGCAATACATTCCTTAACGTCTATCATTTACTCCGACCTTGCTCGCAAGCTCTCATAAACTCCGAACCGGACAGGCGCAAGTCTGAAGAAGCAATCCGGAGCGAAGAACTTGCTTCCCAACTCTGGGCCGTCCAGCCGATCCACGACGCCGCCAGGAAACTCAACCTCCCGGTTCCGTCGTTGGAGACGCCCACTCCATGAGAACTCCAAAGCGCTCGTGGCCTGCAGGACCTTGAATAAAGTTGATTTCCGTCCTTCCTTCCCCGGTTGGGTGGCGGGAGATTTGAATTACGAAATAGGTATTCGGACTCTTCAGATGCAATTTCCTCGTAAACTACGTCTTTTCTTGACACGAAGCAAGCGTTGCGAGGTTTCTGGAATGGTATTTAAGCAGTCCACGTCGACTTACTATTTGCCTTTAGCGCACCTTTAAGAAGTAAGTAAAACGACAGTGCAGGTTTGATGGCGCATATCTCGAAAATGGTGTCACCCACAGCAGTATCTTGAAGTGGATATGCCTTGCAGTCTCAGCAGCTACAACTTGTAAATTGCAACATGTGCCGTACGAAAATTAGAGTAATCAGCTTAATGACTACATTTATGGTATCTGCCACAAGCAATACATAAAGATTGCTTAAGGTATCCGCAGAAACACCTAGTACAATGACTCACAATGTAAGATTGCGGTACATTTCTACACACGAAAAACGTCGCACGAAAAAAAGAAGGCAATTTCAGCACTAAAGACCCACAGAAATAAACTGCAAATACTCAAGGCGTATTCTAAAGCAGAACAAAAATGTTTACACTAATCAGCAGCACCATATTTTGATGACTCACACAGAAGCGACACGCGCACTGGTATGTTTAGGGCGGAATTTTTTGTTTCACATCTACTGACATATTAATGGACACTTTTCTTTCAGGAGACCTCTGACCTAGTGTTCTCATGCGTTCCGGATACCCTGCAGTGTGCAATATATATATATATATATATATATACACCACGTTCGAGACGACGCTTTATTCCAAGAAGGAAAAATGGCGCCGATGCAAAAACGAACACGAGCCGATGAATGATGATGACTTTGTACAGATGAAGATGAAGTCCGCATAAATGCTTACAATATATATATATATATATATATATATATATATATATATATATATATATATATATATATATATAGAGAGAGAGAGAGAGAGAGAGAGAGAGAGAGAGAGTAAAAGCATGGCCCGCACCTTCCAAATTACCGTGGACTCGCGCAAAGTGCAACCACTCTCAACGTGGTAATTACTGGCCTCTATCATTGTGTGTATGGTCACGCGTGCTCTTGCTAAACCACATAATTACTGACGACTTGAAGTTCCTCTCTTTAAAAATACTTCAATTTTGTAGCGCAGAAAGGTTTCCGGGTTTTCAGAAGTGTAAAATGGGCGCGCAGAATACCATGTTGTTTATTAGTTTGGGTATAGCGTGTAGCTCTAGCAAATTCGGGCAAACGTCCAGCAGGTCCGGCGAGCAGCCGAGGCCAGTGGAGCCCACGACCTGGGGCCCCCACTCAGAGTACCTCCAAGAGTATGTTATTCCATGAATAAATGTTTTCATCATCATCACGTTGTTTATAACTACCGCTAGAACTAATAATCTATAGGTGGACACTGAAACAACCGGTAGAAGAGATGTCGCGGAAGAAGAAATTGAAAACCGAAAGAAGAAATCGGCCAAGTCTTGTTTGGTGGAATTTCGGGCTTCCATTCCATTCCCATTTCACCTGTTCAATTGGTCCCTTCATTCCATTCCCCTTTCAGTTGTGGGTGTTTAAGAATGTGGAGTGATCCTGGAATCATTTCAACTCCAACATTGCCACTCCGCAACTCTGGGTCCCAGAACTTGTCTAAAGCAGGCAGAAACGAAACCGAAACTGCTTTTTACATAAGACATAGTGTTGCTGCTTGCTTTAGTAATGCATTTTAAATAGTTAAATTAGTGTATACCTCTCATTGAATAAAATACACGTGACATAAATGGAGAAGGCACCCGCCAAAACTCTAACGCAAGTATATATGAAACCGAATGTAAATAAAGTACACATTGTTGCTATTTGCTTAAACGCTTTGTTCTTAAAATTTAGCGGTATTTTAAAGCATAAAACAAACCTTAGAGTCTGAGCCATATAAATGAAATATAAAACAAGGCCTAAGATTCTGTACAGGTCTCAAATAAAACTAATGGTTTGTACGAAAGGTGGTAAGACAACCAAGGAAACGTTTTCCTCACACGCCGCTGGCGCCGTCGCGGTCGGAAACCGGCCACGCGTCGGAGACGTCAGCGACCTGGCGAGTCTCTCCGGTCGCAAACATGGCAGGCGGTAGGAAGCTAACGAAGGAAGAGGAGCTTTTGCTTCAAGATTTCAGCCGAAACGTGTCGACCAAGTCGTCCGCACTGTTCTACGGCAACGCCTTCATCGTCTCTTCCATACCAATATGTAAGTGGAAAAACATCCCGCTTCGCTTCCGTGCTTCCAAAACAAGCTTTCCGTAGGGACAACATGTGCCACTAACAACTCGGTACACACTAGCCGCTTTTTACGGTGACCTCGCAGAGAAATGGATGTACTTTCACTTGGCTTGGAGATTGTTAAACAGTTTGAGAAAAACATTCGTCGCTTCCACTTTATGTATATGGATATTTTTAGTTCGTCCTGGCGCTGTTTTCGGTGTGTAACCACATGAGAATTATCTGTCACTGTGTGCACAGGCGCTTTCGTGGACGCTTGAAGCAAACCGTTTTTGAAGTCGTGAAAGACCTTGTCGCTTGACTTTACCCGTAACTGCGAATGCGCTTAGCACTGGCGGCGGGTTTTGCGATCGGTTCTCGACAGGCTGCTTGCCTTAAGTTTAAGTATTCGAGAACACGCATTGTTGCTTCTTCTACTTGAAACGCTAATGCCGCTGTCTGCACCCAGGGCTATTTTGGAGAATCCACCAGATGGACCTGTACCAGTCGTCCATCATCTTCGCGGTGATGACCATCGCTTGCACATGGCTGATCGCATTTGCGTACAAGAACGTCAAGTTTGTCCTCAAGCACAAGTAGGTTATTTGCATATTGTATCGGTGAGAGTTAAGCGCAGTATCCGTAATTTTTGTGTCAGCTGTGTTTCTTATTTCAATTCCTGTTGCGCAGAGTTGCTCCGAAGAGGGAGGATGCTGTCAACCGAGAAATCATGAAGAAACTCTCGGACGACAAGAAGATGTCCAAGAAGGAAAAGGATGAGAGGTAAAAAATAACTTGTATCTGGTTCTACAAGCTAATGTTTTCAGTATGTCTCAGTTCAAAACTTTCACAACAGCCTTTCTCCAATCAAAGCCAGTGTTCCACAAGGTTCAGTATTAAGCCCCCTTCTATATAACATTTATGTTAATGATCCGCCTAATGCAGTCCCCATTAAGATATTTCAGTATGCATACGATACAATGTTATTTTCTTGTGCAAATCAATATTCTGATGCAGCTTCTCATTTACAAGAAGCAGCAACGAAGGCAATGGACTGGTTCGCCACAAACTTAATCGACATTAACGTATTAAAAAAGCAACTTGTCTGCTTTCGAAGTCATTTAAATAGAGTACACTTGGCTAGGGGAAGTAATATTACATAATTCACATTGCAATTCATCTTCTTGCGATCCTATCGACTACACATCATCCATAAAATATGTCAGTTTGCGTTTTGACAGCGATCTCTCATGGAATTCGCATGTTTCTTATGTCTGTCAGAGGATTCGCTCAGTGCTTTGCTTTGTAAAATTCGTCACCTCATGCCGATATCAGTCAGGAAAAGCACCGTGCTTGCGTTGTGCTACAGTGTTGTCCGACACGGAATTACTGCCTACGGACATTGTGCTCTTCGTTGGCAAAAAAGAATTAACTCAATAATGCACTCTCCTTTTAAAAAGTTATAGGTTATGACTTGTGTCTTGAAGGCAGCACCGACATTTTTGAGGTATTATCAATGCCAGATTTTTCTTCGGTTTTACTGCATATAATAGCCCTGAGACATTATGTAACTCCCCGTAGCCTTAGACCAAGATGGCGTTATCAAATACCTCGTGCAACAAAATACCGCAAAACAATGCGCAAATACTATGTTCCTGCATTGTTTAATTATTTACCTTGTAACATGCTGCAGCCAACATCAAAATACAAGCTCAAGAAAGCACTAAAATGTGCGGAGTTGAGCATCTATAGCACGTAAAGAAATAGACCTCGCTTACCTCCTTCTGTATTAAGCCTACAGAGTGGCTTTTATTGAAAATGTGGTCAGAAAGTTTGTTCCTGCGAAGCTTTCATTGGAGAATTTCTGGTTTTGACTCATTTTGTTATTTATAATCATGTACTCATTTTTTTTATTGTGCCACGCAAAGTAATCGTGTGGCATGGTGATACTTGCACGCGCCAGATGTGCTTCTCAAACCTGTATGTGTGCATATATGTACACCTATTATAAATGCGTATAAGGTGTGTATCAGTGTATGTATATACATTTATCGCTTCCCTGTATCTTTTTTTTTTTTGTCTTGATATTGTAACAGTTTGTATGCTGCCTGTCGCACTCTGCCAGTCCAGCCTAATGTGGCTTTGGCAGGCCTGATAAATGTATTAGGTTTTATAGAAATAATAAGAGAGTTGATTATTATTATTATTATTATTATTATTATTATCATCATCATCATCATCATCACTGTTATAACTTAGTGATAAAGCGTTGGTGTTAAAGACAATGAATTGATATATTTACAAGTATTGTGACTGGTTAGCTGACAGGTATAGCAACTCAAAGTGGCACGCATGGTTCAAAAGACCAATGTTGTGTTGACTGTATTTTCTTCTCCTTAACAGAAGCTATCTTAAGCAATTTCGATAGTGATAGAATTTGAGGGATGACGAGTGCTAACTTGTGACACCAGCATCAATCAGATCTAGCATCATACATTCTCTTCGCACTGTTGCTCTTGTGGCCAGTGTGTTTGGAACATCTAGGACGCACCATTTTTTAAAGATTTTTCAGCGAACGATGTGCAAGCCTGTGTCTATTAGGTGCACGTGCTCTTGCACAAGAGCTTTGTAGTGGACTAAAGTTCAGATGCTGCGTTCTCGGGCGGTGCTGTGTCACCTTTCGGCGCCGCCTGGGTTGACAGTTGTGGTGCGCGTTTGTCTTTCAAATTCATTGCGCATCTGTTCCCGAGATGCACCATTTCGTCTTCCCAGTCTGCCAAAGCATTGGTCACACCAATGCCCTCAGTGTGTGGGATCTGCCTTATTTCTTTATGGTTTACTGGCCTATTGTATAGTCCCAGTTAAATTGTAACTTCTATAGGCTATCTGCGACAAAAAGTCACTGCCACTGCCTCGTTCGGGAGTTACATGCTGATGCATATTGTTACGGTAAGGAAGAAGCGTGCGTCTATTTACAGATGGCTTTTAATGGCTGAGCCAACAAGCGTAGAGCAGCAATACTGCTAAACTCTTCTTCGTCGTCTCCAAGACCACCATCAGCCTCCTCTTCTTCCCAAATTGCGGACTGTGACAATATACTTTGAATTGCTGCAGGCTGCAATAATCATCTTCATGTTTGGCCCACTTGTTCCCATAATTACTTTTTGCTCGTATACACTCATGCACACAAATAAGAACACAACAGAAGTGTAAACCGTGGCACTTCAAAAATGTGAAAAGCCTCGGAAAATGGAGCTTTTTAGATATGGTCAGTACACTCTTATCAGACTGAATGTCCTCCAACTTAGGCTATACTGGTGCTCCAGACTTATGATTGCATCTGAATTTTCCTCAGAATTGTGGTTGGTTCCAGGGCAACCTGTGTATTTGTTTGTGTGCTTTTACCTGTAGGATATTGTGGAAGAAAAATGAGGTGGCAGACTACGAGGCGACCACGTTCTCCATCTTCTACAACAACGCCCTCTTCCTGGCGCTCATCATTGTGACGTCCTTCTACATTTTGAGGGCATTCAGCCCAACAATGTATCCTTTGCCGTCTTATCAGTTCATTTCAATATCAAGAAAAACTTCTACACATCTCATACTTCTATCCGTTTCATACTTCAAAAGCAATACTGCAGGTGCTACACGACTAATGCGGCCGTGGAAGTCTCACTTTGTGTGTTTTTCAGTGCAGTTCTTTTGGCCTGTTAAACTTCCTGTGGGATAACTTAATTAGCACATTGCCACTTGTGGATGCAAGATCATGCTAAATCACATTATTTTTTGTACACCATTGTGCTTACACTGCATGGTGCATTGGTTACCGAAACATACCGCACCACTCGTTCGATGGTGAATGGGTTCAGATCTGCAGTGCCTTCCATGTAATCAATAGGTTTATCTTGCAACATAAAAGTGTGTGGCTTAATGACTTAATGTTACTTTGGATTGCTTGAAGCATACCTGTATATGTTTCTTTCATCTGTGACACGCTATTTTTTGACCACGCTCGCATGCACTGAAATAAGTTTTTCTAGCCTTCGTAATACTGCCTGCTGAGTATGAAACAGTATAGATATTGCTATTGTTTGATCATTAGAAAAGCAGGATGGTTTTTCCACTGATGCATTCCAGAGGGTCACTAAAGGAAATTATATGTGCCAGTCTGGATTGGTCATAATCTTAAATGCTTTTGTACTTCCCTGTTTTGCCATGCTGCTGTACATCAGGCTTTTAGGGGTGTGCACATGGTAGTGGTTTCTGAAACCAAATCAAACGGTGCCAGAAGCAAATTGAATATGGAATGCTTGAATTGTCGATGATGATCAACTGTTTGACCCTTGACATTTGGCTGACAGGAACTATGTTCTGTCTGTCGGAGGCGCCGCAGGCCTGCTCGCGCTCTTTTCAACTGGCTCCCAGTAAACATCACATCCCTTGTCTGTCACAAGGAGTTCACATGTCAATAAACTGGCATTTCTTTTGTATTCACTGGTCCCTGGTATGTTACAGAAAGGCACGAGTGATCTGCTGCCAGGTTGTGCACGACGGCCGATTGCATTCATCGTAACTTTGGTGAGGCAGAGGGATGAAGTTGAAGCATTGAGCAAAAGCTTGCGGAAGAGATATCACATCGCTCAAGGCTGAGGAAGTTGAAGCGATTGTGAAGTTAGGAAATTCGAATTGTTAACAGTTTGCACAAGTTCATGGTGTTTGTAAAAACAGTGCAGTGGAGATAGGGGGTTATTTTTTTTGTGTGTGTCGGCAGAAATTGTGTGGTACTCACTTACGAGCTAAAAGAAGATAATTGTTCTTCTGACTAGTTAGTAACGTATGTTCCAATTGTGGAATTGACACCAGTCACTGCTCAAAGAATGCCCACTTTTTTGGAATTACATTATCAATGGCTTTAAGATATGTCTGCAAACTTAGGCAAAATTTATTCTGTATTTAGTTTCCCAGGAATAATTCCATATGAAATGAGGGATGATGCCTCTGTTGAACACCAAATTGCCTTGTGGCATGTTTTGGGGATGAATATTGAAACCATCGGCAAGTTTCAGGGCTATGTAATTTCTCTGCCTAGAACAGGAATTACAATTGGGACAGGACAGCACGGTGTAAGAATGCAGGAGAGCCAACAGTTATGTCAAGGGGCAATGTGCTCAACCACAATGCGTTCTCAATGTCTTGTTGCACACAACTAATATTAAAAAAAAAAATGAGTGATTGCTTATGAGGTTATGTTGCCACCAAGTTGTTTATGAGAGGAGCTAAAATGGGCGCATTTGCCTGTGGCAGCCAGTGTCCTACATACTTTATTTAAGGACAGCTTCAGAAAATATCTACAATAACACTGCTATTCATGTGCCAGCATCACAAGAAGCAAATGTGGAGTGTCCAATAAAAATCGTTCCTTCAAATAATTGAAAGCACACATGTCAATCTTTCAGTTTAGTGTGTTTGTGAAATGCTGCTCAACTGCAAGTTGTCTTTTATTGCACATGACCCAAGTGCCCTGTAGAACATACACTACAAGTTTTGTAAAGTTCCATACCTCTTCAGAAATTGCCAGGGTTGTGCTTTAAAAGGCTACCTGTACATAGCAGAAAGTAACTACTTTTTCATTTTTTGCAACAGTGCTTTGAAGTGACCAGACTGCAGGAGAGCATACACGCCATGGAAAGCACATTAGGCGAGATGGGACTAAACTGTGTGGCGGCAAAGTCTGAGCTTCTGAGCTTTTTGGTCCTAAAACATCGGGGCAGGGGTCAAAGACCCAGGGGCTACGTCCCCGGGGAGGAACCCAAGATTATCTTACACTGTCACGACGGATCCGCAATCAAGCAGGTCGAAAAGATTAGAGTTTTAGGCTTCCACGTAGCAGCGGGAGGTACCAACCTCAATGCCATTCAACACATTTCAAACAAGACGGCCCAAGTCGTCAGGTTACTAAGGAGAATCAGCAACAGACACAGAGGCCTGGGTGAGGACAGCACTCTAAGGCTAGTGCACGCCTTCGCTCTCTGTCACTTCACATACGTGGCAAGTCTATTTAAATGGTCGCAGGCCAAGCTGAACAAGCTCAACACTATGATCAGAAAGTTAGTCAAGGCTACCGTAGGTATACCCATCAGCACCTCGAACGTGAAGCTCATGAACCTTGGCATACACAGTATGATAGAAGAGATGGCGGAAGCGCAACAGATGGCGCAGCAGGAAAGACTGACGAAAATGCGAGCGGGCAGGCTTATACTCAAAGCGATAGGGACAGACCCCAATGGAACAATGAGCCTGAAGGAGGCCGAGGTAGAGTTGTGCGCAGACCTTAGAGACTCAATCAGAACCACCCCGCTCCCGAGAAACATGCACTCGGAACACAAAATGTTAGCAGGAGAAAAGCGAGAGCAAAAGCTTTGTTGAAGGAAATTTAACAGCTAGGACAACAGGCGGCCCTCGTAGATGCTGCCTGGGTCAAAGGCAAAGAGGCCTACACGGCCATGGTGGTCGACAGCCAGGCCGAGGTACGGTACGCTGTCACCATCTTCACTAAGGATTCCAAGGTGGTGGAGCAAGCCGCGATTGCTCTAGGCATGAGGAACCGTAAATGGTCTTTCATGTATAGCGATTCCAAAGCAGCAATTAAGAGCTTTGACAAAGGCTATGTCGGTGGGACTGCGGCTAAAATTATCGACAAAGTCGAAACTATCTAAACTGAAATCCGATGGTTTCCTGCACATATGGGACAAGTGGACGCGACTTGACTCAACCTCAACGAGGTGACGAACCACCTGGAACGAGGACGTGCTTGCCATGCCGGTCAGAACCGAATCGACACCCACTGCCATTCCGGGGAGCATAAAGCTCATTTACTAACTTACAACGACATCACTAAATATTACTACTTGGGGCCTAGGCAATTCCCACTGCCACACGTAAAGTTGAATAGGGCTCAGGCAGTCACTCTTATGTTTACTGTAAACCAGGACGTACCCCACTCCGTATTTCATAAATAAAGGTTTGTTCGATTCAGAAAAAGGTGCACGACACTTCAAACGAAAAAGTGCAGGGCGTGCCGAGCTGCACCCACCCGCTGCAAGGTTCAAGGGTGCAGTGCACCGCGGCGGCGCCTTGCATTGCACCCCGTTCAATCGAGCATAGGGGTGCAGGGTGCACTGTTGCACCTCGGGGAATCGAGGGTCTAGGTGCAGAAGGTGCAGAGAAACTTGGCTGAATCGAATAGACCTTAAGATTCACTCCGAAAGAGAAATTAGGAAAGAATGTAACGTGTGCAATGGCATCATTGACATCAGGCGCATGCTGGCAGGCTGTCCCGCGACTCTCGCCGACCGCGAAGAAAAATGGCTTTACTGGCACAACAGGCTTTACTGGTGAACGGGCTGTCCACAGGGTCCACAATGGCGCCATAAGGCTCGGCCTGATGGTGCCGATGTGGACACGGCTCGCCTTGATCTGAAAAGACCGGCTTCAGGACTCTAATAAAGTTTTGTGAATGAATGAAATGAAGTATACATAGCATTTTAAATTTTGGTAACCTTAGTGGACTATAGTTTCATTGCACCTTCATGTGTGTTTACGTATAATGTGTTAATTTTGATGTGTCATGCTGTTGCTTGCAGGAAAGAAATTACAATCTGTTGTGCTCACATGACTTGGATCTTGCATTAAGATCAGTTTTATTTTGAAGCTGTGAGAAATAGATTTGTCGCTGGTGTCTGAATGTGTCATGAGCACAACGGAGTGGCATTGCCATTCTATTGTTCCAAATGAGGTTGTGCATTTGATTGCACATTTGGAAGAGAGAAAAATTAAGAGCAAAAGAAATGGTTTAGTGCTTGGGCATAATCTTACTTTATTTAACCTCCCGAGACCCCCTTGAATTATGGATGGTAATAAACTGTTTTATCCTTGAGATATTGCACATTGCCTTCAGTCCTTCTGAAATGCAGCTCATCATCATCAGCCTATTTTATGTTCACTGTACGACGAAGGCCTCTCCCTGCGGTCTCTAATTGCCCCTGTCCTGCGCCAACCAATTCCAACTAAAACCCGCGAATTTCCTAATTTAGTCGCCCCACCTGGTCTTCTGCCGTCCTCAAGTGCATTTCACTTCTCTTGGCACCCATTCTATAACCCTAATGGTCCACCCGTTATCTAACCTGCACATTATATGACCTGCCCAGCTACATTTCTTTCTCTGGAAATGAGAATATCGGCTATATCCGTTTGCTCTCTGATCCACACCGTTCTCTTCCTGTCTTTTAATGTTATGCCTACCATTCTTCGTTCCATCGCTCTTTGCGCAGTCCTTAACTTGTTCTCAACCTTCCTTGTCAGTCTCAAGGTTTCTGCCGCATTTGTCAGCACCGGTAAAACACACAGACTGTACACCTTCCTTTTCAATGATAATAGTGAGCTTCCAGTCAAGAGCTGGCAATGTCTGCCAAATGCGCTCCAACCCAATTTTATTCTTCAATCAATTTTCTTCTCATGATCAAAGTCCTCTGTGAGTAATTGACGTAGGTAAACGTACTCCTTCACAGACTCTAGAGGCTGACTAGCGATCCCGATAGCTCTGTAACTGAACACAGCACTCTTAAAGCTGCCCCAGCACAGTGTCAATAAAGATGAACTCTTTTTAGTTTGTTCTGAGCTTCGGATCTTGGATTCAAGCAAACGTGAGATGCAGAAATGTTCTCTATATATAGGCGGTTGCCCAAAGAAACTGTACCTGCATTGTCACGTATACAGGCTTAAGAAAGATGGATGGTGTTGTCGAGTCTCGAAATCACGCGTGTCGGCTTCTTGTTTCTGCTTATACTTTTTTCATGCCGCCTTGTACTCCAGGTAGCATTATGAATGTAAAGAGCTTGAAGTGGACACCGCCATGTTGCAGTGGCGGCTTGAGCATATGTTTCCTCAGTTGCACTCCAATCCATTTTTATTCTTCTGTGAATTTCCTTCTCATGATCAGGGTTCCCTGTGATTAATTAACCTTGGTAAACCTACTCCTTCACAGACTCTGGAGGCTGACTAGCAATCCTGAACTCTTGTTCCCATGCCCGGCTATTGATCATTATCTTTGTCTTCTGCATAATAATCTTCAACCATCTGCAACTCATCTGCAGTGTTGCTGAATAGAACAATGTCTTCTGCAAACCAAAAGTTGCCGAGATATTCTCAGTCGATCCTTACTCCTAAGCCTTCCCAGTTTAATAGCTTGAATACTTCTTCCAAGCATGCAGTGAATAAATAGCATAGGAGATTGTGTCTCCTTGTCTGACCCCTTTCTTTATAGATATCTTCCTACTCTTGTGTAGAATTAAGGTAGCCGTGGAATCTCTGTAGATATCTTCGAAGATATTTATGTAAGCGGTCTGTACTCAAATGCCTTTTCTGAATCTATTAAAGCCATATAGAGAGGCTGATTGTACTCTGCGATTACCTGATTAATAAAATGGATGTGAACCCTTCCTGAAGCCAGCCTGTTCCCTTGGTTGACTACAGTCCAGTGTTGTCCTTATTCTATTGCAAATTATCTTGGGGTATTTTTTATATAATACTGGGAGTAAGCTAATGGCCCTATAATTTTTCAATTCTATAACATCTCCCTTTTTATGAGTTCGTATAACGTCTGCATTCTTCCAGTTTTTGGTGACCCTTGAAGTCGATACACTTCGTATAGAGAGCCGCCAGTTTTCCAAGCATTATGTCTCCTCCATCTTTAATCAATCAACTGTTTTTCCATCTTCTGCCGCTTTTCACCGTTTCATGCCTTGTAAGGCCCTTCTGACCTAATCGCTAGTTGTAGGAGGAGTCTCTGCAGCCTGTTCATTACCGCTTCGAACGGAGGTATCGTGGCTCCTCTGGAAGCAATTATGCTACATATTTTTTCCAGACATGTTAGATGCTTGTGAAACTTTACGAAAGCGGTTTGACCATATTCTTGCTGCCAGCTTTTGAGGAAATTGACATTCACAGACGATAAAAATCAAGCATGAAGCATGTTTCCAATATCACGGAAGTGGCATGAAAATCTAGGATGCAACCCACTGTGTGATCTTACGTCTTCATCTTTGCATTTATGCAAAGAAAAGCACTTTACCACATGAAACATAAGGAGGTGGTTATTTCATTCACGTTCGAGGTGCTGCTTCGGGCTTCTGGCGGTGACATACAAACAAAAGATATGGTTTTCATGTTCGTAACATGCCTGTGAGTAATAAGAACATTTGACAAATGACTGTCTTTCTCAGATCGAGGTCTCGGGAGGCTAAAGGACCCCAGACACCCAGGTGGTACAACCGGAATTCTATAGTACAGCATTTTTCGCAGTGCATTTGTTCCCTCAGGACGCTAATAAATCTATGGCTATCTTTTAAACGATGGGGCTTGCTGCCAACAATGCTCGCAGAGCTGCCCTCGTACTAGCTGGGAACCAGTTAAAACACTGCCCACGACCCTTGGAGGCACCATTTTTTCCATCTCTTGGATGCAAGGTTGAAGATGATGGGTGGAACACATTTTGGGTACATTCAATCCTATTGTTACATGCAACGTGTAGGACTGTATTTTGTAACATTTCATTTACAATTTTTTTCACACTCCAACAATTAACCCTGGTGCTGCCATAATTGGCCACTTTATGCGACGGATGAGAAGACAGGAAGAACCATTTCAAAATATGGCCACTTTTAGAAATACTGATCTGTAAACATGCAACAAAAATTTTTGCACAAAACAGCTCGAAAAGTTCGTTTGTAGGAGATATGGAAGGGCAGATATGTACAGGCCTTTAAGATGCTCCTGCTAGTGAATCGACTGCTAGACTTACAGAAGTGAATTCGTTCTCCCCCCTGGACCAAACAAATTACAGGTTTGAGAGAATTCTGCACTGTTCGCTCTAGCATTGTGCATTCTACATAAACCATCCCGATTCTCCTGCTGCTCCCTCTTGCCTATATGACACTGGTTAAAGGGCGAGTGACCGTAAGCTTTGTCTTTTCTTTTAATAAGTGTTTTCGTGATCCTGTGCAATGCAAAGCATGCTTGAAAGTGCCTTCATGTGGTGAACAATCGTTCTGCTGGAAATCAAGGTCCAGCTCAGTCTGCCATGACTGTAACAACTACCAACAATTTGGAAGGGGTGACAATATGCAGGCATGCTGAAAGAGCCCACTTACAAAAGCCAGCATTCATCAATAACTAGCGCAAGAACAGATGGCATGAAGTGAAATGATGGCAGCAGGTCCATGCCCACATAATTTGAACAGATCAAGTTGCCTTCATCAGCTTAAGCATGGCTGCAAAAATTTATAAGCTTCAACAGCATAAACTGCTGTGTAGTTCAAATGCACCAAATGTTGAGTGCATTATGCTCAAAATTGCAGTTTTTACCCTATGGGGACCTGCAAGATTTGAGCCAAAAATTCATGCATGCAGCGCTAGTCTCTTGCTCTCTCCACTTGAAAGGACCTGGTTGACCTCCGATACGACATAGAAGGCAGAATTCTATGTGCGCATGTTTTGTGCAACCCATTTTTAGTTCTTGTCAAAATGGAGGTCGACGAACAGACTGAAAAAAAGTTTAAAGAAATATCAAATTTCTTGTGAAATTTGGCTAGAAAGGTATGAAAATTCAACTGTTGCAAAAGGATGCCATACATGAAAAAAGAAATACTGTTCAAGTGGGTCCAGCGATGCAAGAATCATCCTGGGGATGCCACTCCACCGTGTATGAAGATGAAAACATTCACCATGCGCGTTCTTTTGCGCTCGGTGACCACTGAATGACTGTTACAATGATGGCAGAAGCACATGGCTTGAGTAACCCATCCATTCAACAAATTTTCGTTGAAAATTTGGAAATTAAAAAAGGTTCGCACTCAGGTGATGCCGAAACTCTCGAGCAAAAGTTGCGACAAAATGTTGCATTGGTTGGAAAACTTTAGATGGCAGTGATCAATTTTCGCAAAAAGGTTGTCGCCTGCTACAATACTAAGAGTTACGAAGACAACATCAAGCTGAAGGAGTGGAAAAAGAAAGATGACCCAAGGCCAAAAAAAAAAGGCATGGAAGAAAGACACAAAAATGGGTCATCTTTATCATATTTTCTTGCTTGGGTCTGAAGGTCAAACTGTCAATGCAGCTTTCTATGGAAAGGTCCTGGAGTGTCTGCAGGATTGTGCACCCTGCGTGCAACGAAATTTGTTGAAATACGGGCACCAGATTCTGCACCATAATGACCCTGTGCACTCTGCATTGATGGCGTTGAGTTTTTGGCACGCAATTTCGTCATTGTTGCTGGAACGCCCTCTCTACTCACCGGATATTGACCCCTGCTGTTTCTTTTTCTAATCCCCAAATGGAACTGGTGCTCCGAGAGCAGTATTTCGAGGATGTGACGACAATTCAAAAGGAAACATCACTGTTGACGCATTTAACAGAAGACTTCCAAGAGTGCTTCCAGCAATGGAAGAGGAGGTGTCATCAATGTGTTGAAAGTGACCACAATGACCTATCTGAAAGATTTTTGAGATCAATTCTTTTTAAATGCACTGCACACACGTTTGGGGCAGACCTCGTATGGATGCCATTTGGGACTTCCAGACATCAAATTAACTGAGACAAATGAGAACTAGATATTGAGGGCAAGTACTTGGAGGAAGGGAGCCCATTGTACATGACCAAGGTAGCAGCAAGGCACCACTTCCGACATTCTTGGTTCATCTGTAGCCCGTACGGAGTGTGCCTTGATTCGGGCACTTTAGCAGAAAAAAAGAAAAACAAAAGGAATTATTTTCAAATCTTCCAGTTAGAGGTACATTTGCATGTAAATGCCTCTTTCATCTTGTAGTGTTGATCACTTGCGACAACTACAGTGCACTAGTTCATGCACTGCAGCACTTGATTTTAACAGTAAGAAAGTAAAATGTGTAGGCACAAGTGCATTAACCTGCAGCAGATCATGACTGAGTGAACACGAAAGCCTAGCACATTTCAAATGAACAATGACTGAAACTAGTTCTCTACAGCATGCTACCCTCATGAAGAAAGAAGTTTGGTCTTGTTGGTTTCACATATTTGTACCATCGCCACCAGCCTTTACAATTTTGTAGTAAAATGCCCAAATTTTAGGGCTTGTTTAAAATTTCTTCCTTTAGGGCAAAACTCATTTCAATATACAAATACAGCCACCAACAGATTTTTCATAGTATCATTTTTCTGACTAAGCAACTATACAGAGCTGCCCATGCAGCAGCGAGACCACCTGCATACAATAGTGGCCGAAATCACTTGCCATTGTAAGTTCAATTTGAAGTACTTGAGAATTTGGTATCAGATTTCTTCGATTCTGGCCAAACACACAAGGTTTAAGTCAATTAGTGAAACTTGCTTGCCATGACACATGATCAATTTGAAATGCCCACTGTAAGGCAACCTAGAACTGTGAAGACATTTTATTTTGTTTGCACGCTATGTGGTGGAACAAAGTTTACAGTAGCAATGCGTGCATTAAGCAAATCCTTTTTATACCTGTTCGTCTACCCCTAGAAGCAGAAAACTTATTTCAGCTATTTCATATTTACGTGATTGTACAGCATAAAAAAACAGCTGCCATTGAAGATAGAAGTGTTTTTTTCCTAATAAGAATCGGTAGGGCCCTTTAACAAATTTGTTGGGTCCCAAAAGTGTGTACTTTGCAATTGTATATGTGATATATGTTAAATAAACTTTAAACTGTCAATTCACTTAAGAAATTTAGCTATATCAACAGCCTCAAACACTTCCACAGGCAATTCCACAATTGACCGATTCTTTAACAGCATTGCGTGAGTGTTGACTAGTTGGCCAGTCAACGCCTTCTAACCACGCGAAGCAACGAGATCAGCAAGAGTAGTGCACATGCACCATGGGGAGCCGTTGTCTCCAATGAGCTGGGGAACCTTGCGCAGGTGGCTGAAAGAGCGTAGCAGACGAAACTTGTACTTCAATCGTGCTGGCTGAAAAAGCGTAGCAGACGAAACTTTCGCTTCCAGTGAACTTGGTGCGCACGCGCTACTCTTGCCGATCTCGTCGCTTCACGCTGTTAGGAGGCGCTGAACAGCCAGCCAGCCACCACTCGCGCAGTGCTGTTGAAGAGTCGGTCGACTGTACATTTCAAACTGTACCGGCGCTGCTGCTACAACATGGCGATATTTAGTTTGACAACTGCTTTTTGCTGCACACGGCGAATGACAGTGCACCATTCACAAGCGAACAGTCACGGTCACTAACAATGTGTGCTTGTGCTGCTAAGCTTGAGGTGTCAAATCCTGGGTCGTGGTGGCCACATTTCGATGGAGGCGAAATGAAATGCACGTGAACCGTGCAATCGGCTCAGGTTAAAAAAACCCAACTTGGCCAAAATTAATCGGGAGTCCCCCACTATGGTCTGCATTGCAACCATATTGACATGTAAAACTCCAGAATTTAATTTTTCTTTCTTTTTCTTTTTAACTATCTGCAGCAGCTTAAATGGCCTTAGCAGTTGAACATAATTGGAAATGTACGTAACAAGCACTTCTCGTTCTCACTGCCCAGTGTAGTGTAGAATTAGTGTTAACAATCCCTGCCTTTCCTCGCCTGGTGCAATTCTGCATTCATCTGTGTATCACTACACTACAACCAGGTCATCACCTGCTCACATTTTGATAGCGCACCAGAGAGCTTGCGGCAAAACTTGCCTCCGCTGGATGGGGCTCTTGAAACTAGCAAGGACCCATCATGTCACACACTTCCAACAGCACATCTGCGCGACCTCTACATGTAGTCATCGGTGCTTTTCCTGCCAAGCTTAGCTTTAAGGCAACCACAAGGGTTTTGCTGGTAGATTATTTTCGTGGTGCTCTAGCACATATGCCATAGAACGCTTCTGGTCAGTGGGTTCCTTATGTTACAATAAATCATCTACCATATAAGAAATTTATCGATTGACAAGTTCACCGATTTTAATATCGATGTTCAGTCAACGAGAACAACCAATAGCCTTTAAGGCACAGTGAAGCATACCACAAGAGTGGCCTATCGAGCTCCACTAAGTTGCCACAATCACTCGGTGTTCACAGCAAGTACCACGGTCAATGCATAGCATAACCATACTTGTTGAGCCTACAAGGTCAACACTCTATAAAAAGGGAGGGATTAGGGGCCGGTTGGGGTTTCTACTTCGAGACCTTTGCAAGAACATTGCATCGCGTAATGAGCTCACATTGAAGAACCCCATCTGGCCAAAATAATTGGGAGTCCCCCACTATGGTGTGCATCACAACCGAATTGTGATATTGACATGTAAAACTCCAGAATTTCGTTTTTTCTTTTCTCTTTTTTTTTTAACAATCTGTGGCAACTTGCATGGCCTTAGCAGTCGTACATGATCGGAAATGCACATAACAAGGACTTCTCAAACTCCAATGTTGGAATCGGGGCTACCAAAACATCGGCAACAGCACAGCCTGTTCACTAGCTTTACAGCCAGAAGACTGGTTGCCGTAGAAGTTCATGCAATCCAAAAATAGATGCATCTCCCGCATGGCTCGGAGTCATCATCAACAATCACAAAAACATGTGACAACATTGGCACGTGTCCTTTGGACATGCCACAGACGAAGATCCTGTCGCTGGTGGCGCTGAACAGAGATGCACTGTGCTTGTACGGGAGCACGGGGGAGCCACGAGTGATCTAGATATGGCAACAACACTAACCGTAGCCTTTGCAAGATTACTTGGAGCCAATACAGGGGAGACAACTGTGCAATTGCTACTGCAATGCAGCCGTATTTCTTAAAGGGACAACCCGTGACGTAGTTAGCCCTGCAATGGCCAATGTATCATATTTGTTACACAGAGCGATACCGAAAATTTGATTTAGGCAACGGAAACGCATTAACGCTTCAGACTTTCCAGTGAGGGGCTCGTTGATAACGGTGCGATATGAGAAACAAGTGCCAGGTTCTTGGGTGGCAAGTCTGGCATGGCCATTACTTGTAGGACAACCTTTGAAAAAGAAGCCTAGGCAACTGCCAGGTGATCAAGCGCACACTAGAGGGGACTTCTCCAGCCCAGCAGTGGAGGCTCATGGTTGGCAACTTACATTGGAGCTAATCTGCATTGGGTGCCAAGGCTCGGTGGGGCAAGGCTTGTGGCTTCGTTTGCACCACCCTTCAGTGCATAATCTTGGAGGTCAAAATTTTTCAAGTTTCGGGGACACCTTTAAGCACAAGACGGTCACTCCCACTGCTGGTGTTCCTCAGTGCACAAGAGTTTGCAGTTATTCAGTGGGATCTGTTCATGTTTTGCCTGTGTGCGCTGGACACGATGCTATTAAACTAGTAAGCAAATGCTTACTACAATGTACACAGCCAATAAGACTAAGAGCCTTGCTTTGTGTAATTCAGTATTTTGCCGTCATTATCAAGGCCTTGGTGAAACTACAATCTGATGGACTTACTGCCTTCGAATGATCACTTGCCCTGTTCAGCAATGTTTTCTTTCAACAAGTTTATGTATTCTTTTTCACCCCTATAAGATAGCCCATTGTACCTCATGGTCACGTTTACAGGCAAATATGAATGATGCGTATGTATACATTAGACTTGTCACACCCCCTTCTGTGGACTGTCCCCAAGACTGGGCCATGGGGTCAGTTTTATTTTTCATTAATTCTAGCCCGTTGCACACTTGGGATTTCGGCATAGCCAGCTCTGAGGCCTAGCTTCGCATAAAAAAACCCTAATGCAAACATTAAAAGCTTGTGCAAAGTTTAGGTGTCGTTCTACTCACCACACAAATGGCCACAGTCTCAACCTTCGGCCATGCAATGGCAAGGATGCCAGAATGCAGCCAAAAGGCCCAGAAAGAGTCAGACACTTCGACATGTAAAGTCTGTAAGTCAAAGTTTATTCTTAATCTGCACTTTTTTTTATGCTGCTCAAAATCATAGATGTGGAACGTCTTCAGTTCCCCACGTTCTATGTACAAGTTTATATCTCCCTCTTCCACCCACGTGGTGCACGCACACATAATCATGTGCACCACTATCGTTTCTCGTTAGAGGAAAAAAAAAACTGTTGCATCTTCAAGAGTCCTAACGCCCCTGCACAAGCTGCAAGCACTTCTTGCAGTCATGCACTCACACACACGCCAAAACATTTCTTCGAAGAAAAAAGTAACAAAAAGAGTTCGCATCTTAAATACACGTAAAGGCACCGAAACGGTCTCCTTTGCTTTTTTTTTTCTTTTTTGTTTCATTTTGTTCCCTCTGAGAGAGACTAAGTTGTACAAAAAATTCTAGAGTCCTTTACAAACAGTACCTCGCTCTGGAGACATTCGCCTTCGCCAGCGGCATATTCGGCAACAGTTTAATTTGAATATTTTTTTTCCTAGCTAAAAAAAAAAAAAAAAGTAAAGAAAAGGCAGTAGTCCGGGTGGGGACAATATATAGGGAGGCCCAACATTAAAAAACAAATTTAACTGTAGAGATCTGCGAGCATTCTCATTCCAGCATCAAGCCTATTTTTTTTTTTTTTACGGGGAAAAAAGATACACACAGAACTGAGAGCGCTCGTTCAGTAGTTCCCACGCAAATACAGAACACACATGAATCGCAAGAATGCTCGCAAAACCTCTTCAGTGGGAAACAGATTCCCATAAGATTTTTTTGTTCCCCCCATTTTTTTTTTTTCACTTGTACAACGTTCCACATAAACGCCCAACAACCGTCACCGTAGAAGACTTTTGTTCACTATATTAAATAAGGAGAGAGAATCCACACGCCTTCTTGACAAAAAAAGTCAAGATGTTCTGCCAAGGAAGACTGTCGCTTTCTCATCCCCTGTCATCCACACCATCCACGGTGCCGCAAAAGTGCGGTCGCGACTTGACCCGGAAGGAATTTAAACCTAGAAAAATAAACCTAGGGAAAAAAAAAAAAAAACATGCAGACTGTCTCAGCAATTCTTCTCGCTAGAACCAGTGTCCGTTTGCTCCAAAAAAGAAAAATACCTCAGACACTGAGATGCGTCATGCAAGAAGAGAGGACGCGTTCCTGCATTCAAATATATTTCTATATATTTCATATTTATATATATGTGTGTGTGTATATATATATATGTTAAATATATATATAAACGCAGGTCTAGTCTGCACAGGTCAAGAGGCCTGGTGCACCTCTTGCTTGCTTGCACAGAAAGCAACGAGACAAAGTCTAGAAAGAAAAAAAAAAAAAAGGAGGTGAAAAGGCTAGTAAAGTAGGTTAAAAAAAATTACAAAAGACCCAGAAAATGGAAGCAATCATGATTGCAGCAAATGAAACGCACAGCACATTTGCTTCCAGTCTTCGAGAGAGAAAAAAAAAAAATATGCCTGGCCGCAAGTCCGTTGAACGTGGTTGCTTGAATCCTAAAAAGAAAAAGCTTCCAAGGCCGCGTCGAGTCATCACAAAAAAACCTGGCACTTTTGCACAAAGCAGGCAAAAAATAGTGTGGAAGGAAAGAAAGAAAAAAAAATAATATCTGTTCACATAGGAGAAAAAAAAAAAAGCACAAAGCCACCCTCCACTGAAGAGTTCAACTGGATTCAGAAACCGGGGGGGGGGGGTGGCCCTCTTGAGAATCCTTTCAGAGAAAGGAGGGAGAAAAAAAAAATGAAGTGAAGCATTGTTGTATTCAGTCACTTTTATCACTTGTCCTTGTTGCAAAGTTCAGTCACCAAGAAGAAAAAAATATATATATATAAAGTGTCACTTCTTTCGTCACTGCTGCTGCTTGATGTGTCACCATAGGCTACTGCCGCCGTCACACCCACCGACACACTGCTTTCCCCGAGACACCTTTGCATTCTTGGCCGCCGGGCGAAGATCAGGCCGAAGCAGGAGGAAAGGAGACGAGGCGGCAGCGGGAGAGAGGGTGCACGGATCTAGCAAAAAAAAAAAAAAAACTCATCTGGAAGATCCTGAGAGCAGCCAGTCAGAGAGGAGGACAGAATAAAGCAGTACATGCGAGGAAAGAAGGATGGGGAGAGGGAGGTCAGCAGCCAGCCAGCGTGTGCGAAGCTCGTCATTTCCCTTGCATCGCCCGTTTTGCTTTTTCTTTCTTCCTGTCCGCGGAGGAACAGTCTTCCCTTATCAATTGCACAAGTCTTGGGCCCATGCGGTAGGGGAAGCCACGCTCGTTGATCCAGCCAGAAGGGATAGAGAGCCGGTCCGAGAGAGGAGCAGGAATGAGAGAGAGTGAGAGCGTGCATTAAGGGCAGACGGCCCATCGTTGTCGTCCGCCCCTTTTCCCAACCCACTGCTGCTGGCGTTCTCAGTGGTTGAGGAGGAGAAGGTCAATAGCAGCTGTGGCAAAGCCGCCGCCTCAGTTGTCTTCGCCGGAGTCTGCCTCCATTTCGGCGAGCCAGGTGAAGAAGGAGGTGGTGGACTTGAGGGCAACGCCCTTGCCCTCCTGCTCGGCCAAGTCCTTGCTGTCGGCCCACTGCTGGAAGGCGTCCTCGGAGATCAGGTCGCAGTCATAGAAGGCGTTGAACAGCTGCACCAGGATGCCTGCAACCAACGGACTCGCACTGAGCAAGGTGAAGGCAAAAAATTTCCCCAAAATGTTTTACTGAAAAGTTGCCACTTATATACACAGATAGATTTACATATGCAAGTGAGGGGGAAGAAATGTGGCTTGCTTTTATGTCGTCTCCCAAACCTGTCTCCAAGCACTTGGGGGGAAAAGAAATGCTTTGAAAGCACTGTGACATGGCAAGCAAACCATGTGGAACAAATCAATGCAACAAAACAGCCAACTGGCAAGACTTCTCCTTACGCTGTGTGATGTGGCCAAGAACACTTAACGCCACCGCTTTCTAAAAGAACACCAAAGGTGCCCATTACACAATTGCCAGGTTGTTATATGAATGGCTTGCAACCTGCGGTGGTGTTTTCTGCAATTTATTTTTTTGCACTTATACACAAGTCATATTGCTTTCTTTGCAGAACTATTGCTTTGACTAATACATGGAGCTCTCTCTGGGTGATTGCATATCAAGAAACTGCCCAAAGTGTTTACCACAGAATGTCCACTCCACACTTGCAAGACAATTTTCTCGTAGGCAATGAAGCGAGAGATTCAGGGGCAAAGCGTTTGCAGTGATAGGAGAGGCTAGCCATCGGCATAAATTACTCTGAGCACACGAGGAAATTGGAACAATAGCATACCAAAGCAACTTGGTATACGCGAAAACTCGAGCAAAGGGTATGGAATTGGCAGGTCTCACCTTTTGGGTGCTCTAGGCGGTTGACGAGAGCCTGTAGCGCATACAGGGCTTGCAATTCACGCTCCTCATCGTGGTTGAGGTACTTTTGCAGGAGGTCGGAGTACGTCTTAATGAGGTCCTCCTTCAGTTCGGCATTGCCATCACCAAGCACTGCAAAAGGGTGTGTGTGTGGGGGGGGGGGGGGGGGGGGGGTCAGAGGTAGCTAAGACACAGTACTATATCCAGTGGGTAATCAGCCAAACCAGCTGCTACCAGTTTCTGCTGCTGCTCACAGAATATTTAGACAAATGGCAAATTACCAAAGGGAGATGGTACTCACGTGTGATGGCATTCTCGGCTACAGCGGTTACCAAGGCACGAATGAATGGTGGCTTCTTTGTCTGAGCTTCACCAAGCTTGGACTGGAAACATGAAAGGACAAAAGCTTAGTCTGTGACATGGCAGTGCCCGTCGGAGCAGCAAGCAAGCTTTAGCTTTATGCATGTCTCATCAGATTTCGCAGGTGTCAAATACTGCCCTCAATGAGAAGCAAGAAGTATACAAGCGCTGCTAAACTGCCAAGTGTGTTGGGGCTCATGGCCTTTATAAAGTACAGTAAAAGCTCGTTAACCAATCACTCTTTCATTAGAAATATTGGATTATTCAAAGTAGCCGCCGCGATCCATCCAACAATGTATTGAAAGCAATATGTAATGCATCCCACTAATTCACACTCAAATCCGTACCACAGAGGCACAGCCAATGCCTCTGTTGCAAGTCTGTTCTCTCTCTCTCTCTCAAGACCAAGATAAAAATGCAGCGCTGCATTTCTGTCTTTTTCATCCTTTTCCCTTTTGATGTTTCATCTTGGAGGCTATGCTCTTTCTCTACGAGGTGTTCCACCGCTTCTCGGTGGAACACCTCGTAGAGAAAGAGAACAAGAACACAAACAACAAGAAAAAGAAACTTGCATAGCCTCTGAAGCTTCTTACAGCGTAATGCTGACGTGATCAGCTGAATACTACAGCTCACACCGCTTATAACGTAACCATGTAACTTATAGTGCAGGACCGGATATAGCGTATTTACTGTAATGTGATGCAACCACGATTTTAATGCGAAGGTTGACTTTCCAGTGAAGCAAAAGAAAAAAAAGTGTGAATGTGACGTGAAATGAAAGGAAGAAGAAATCAATTCGGGCAACAAGTTTTTTCATTTATTATACGAGGTGGAGACAGCTTTCCTTGGGCAGTATTCTTAGGCGATACCTTTCAGTAATAGTTTCACTTTCAAGAAATTTCTCGTGACTCGACGCCAAAAGCGTCCTCGACAAAGGTTTGACACAATCACTGCCATGAGAGCTGTCAGCCGTATACTTCGAGGGGTTCGGTGCCGTGTCGAGCCAGAGTCTTGCGAAAGCGAAACTAGCGCCGAAAGTGGTCGCCCGAGAATCACATCATCTTGGAACTTGTTCAAGATTAAGTACTTCTTAAGAGGCTGTAAAAACATTCATTCGGGGATGCTACCAGGCTCCTACAATATCCACAGAGCCCTTTGGACAGGCCTCGTATTTGAAGAGGCCCTCCCGTTGGCCTTGCCATGCACGAACCGTTGACTCGTTGACTTCGAGCCTTCGAGCCGCAGCGGAGATACCACTCTTAGGCCATCAAAATAACGCAAAGATCCAGTTCAAGCACCGAGAATCTTGGGGGGAAAAAAAACTCGTTACAACTGAGTACATATGACAATGCCATATTTTCCGACTTCTGTTTATCTTCTCATAGAACTCGATGTATTTGCATACAGCTTATAGTGGAGCAGCGAGATGACAATGGTCATAATGCGGTGCCAGAAAATCCCGCAGACAAGTGAGGCAGAGGTGTGCCGGCCAAGGGGAGAGCGGCAAGGGTGATGCAGAAGAAGAGTGAACAAGGAATGAAAGAGAGAAGAGACAAAAAATGCTGTGGCAGTGTGCTCTGAAGATGTGCCAGGGGCCATCTACGCAACGACAGCCCTTTTGCAACGGCCACTTGTCAGAGGCGCACCACAGGCCACATCGAACGCATGCACATTGTTCCTCTTTGGCATTTGCAGAATCATTTTTTCGGACAGGGTATCAAAAATGCCCGAAGTACAGTCAGCTCTTGCTACAACAGACAGACACTGATAATCTGATAAAAACGTTAATTTTATCCAAGTCCGTAATATCCGAAACGCATCACTACGGAAACTTTCGTTGCGATGTCTAACTTTATTGTAAAGAGTGAGTGACGAACGAGCTCTGCTGTATCTAAATATCCGTGCCCACTTAGGCACCACCCCCTGATGTCTGCCGATAAAACCACCATTGCATGCACCTCACCTCAATCCACTCGATGATGGCAGGGGAAGGAGCCCCCTTGGTGCGGATCAAGAAGTTGAGCTGTGAATCCAGCTCCGGCAGGGACGCGGCAGATCCACCACCAGTGCGGCCAGTGGGTGCACCGCTGCCTGCACTCGGAGTGGCTGGCACTCCTCCCAACGTAAAGGCAACACCCTGCAACAGATACGAGGCAGGGGGCAGTCTTGCACACTGTGTCTGCCAATAAACGCAAACAAGCAAACTAAAATTGACAGGTACACATACATTAGCCTTTGCAAAGGCTTCGGCATCCTCCCCGGGCTTTAGGAAATGGCTCCACTGGAGGCCTGCTGTCCTCCACATGTTGGCCACAGTGGCCTCGCCCTGCGAACGCAAAAGAACACCAGTCATTCACTCAGCTACTGCACACGTGACGAGGGGCCTACCGTGCCCCAACAGACGCAGTACGCACCAGGGTCTGGGCAAGGTGAGCCAGCACACAGGCGGCCATCCTCCCTGCCCGGCCAATGGGGCGCAGTGGCTCAGCCGCATCGCGTAGGTACTGCAGGGCCAGCAGGTCGAGGAAGAGTGGCGAGACCAGCTCGGCCACGTACTCCCACACCTTGGGGATGTCCAGCTCCATGTCCTCCCCATACTCCAGCACCTCGTGCAGTCCCTTGGTCAGAACGTCCAGCGAGAGAACCTTGCGCTTGAGCAGCTCCTTGAGCAGCTGGCCAGTCAGCCGGCGGGCCTCGGGGTTACGGTCCAGCGTGTGGCCGATTGCTGTAGACACCAACTGGTGCACGTTGCCCGGCGACGCAAGCTCCACCACGTTCTGCACCGCATCTTGCAGGTCGCTGTTGCACAGGAACTGGTCAACCAGGGCCTCTGTCCGTGTCTTTAGCATGTCCTCGTCCATGTTGGCTGGGCCCTTGAGAACCACGTCCGGCTCCTTCGCCTTGTCCTCTCGGGAGACCTCCGGCTCGTGAGACGATGCAGGAGCAGCAGCCGCTGCCGAAGGGGCACTGGACGAAGTAATGTTCTTGACGGCCGCCAGAGCGGCGTCCCGCTCGCGAGACTGCGACGGCGTTTTGCGCGCACCCATCGACGGCATGGGCGTCTGCTGCTGACTCCCGCCTCGGCCACGGCTCGATTCCCGGCTTGACGCGGTTGACCGCTGGGCACCGCGCCGAGAGTCGTAGGACGACGCATCAGCCAGGGCAGAGAAGCGATTCGTAGCGCCGGATGGTCGTCCCTCAGGCTCCTGCATAAGATGACAGTCATTAGCCATGGTGGCTGCGTGGACCAAAAGCCTACATAACTAAAGCTTGGCCAAAATCCAATTGCAGTTTAGCCTGTTACATTGCTTAGAGACATCCTTAAAGACCGACTAGCAAAGATTGCTTTTTGGCTTCATGAACAGCAACTCCTGTTCCACTACACACAATATGCTCTGAATGCCAACTCTGCCTACCCACATGCCATATACACACTTTGCAGACGCCCGAGCGATAGAGCAATGCACCCGAACTACACAAGACACAGGTATGCTGTTTACACACTTGGGCAAAAAGCTGTGTAGTTAAATGTGCAATCAGCTGCATTACATAGTACAGCTTAGCCCACTTATAATGTAACCGCTTGTAGTGAAGACCCAGCTAGGATACGGCTTTTCCCAACTCTCATTAAACTGTGTCACATATTGCTTATAGTGCAGCGGAGCGAGATGAAATACTGGTTAAAATGTGGGTTCTGCGGGAAAATCGTGCATACAAGCGCAGTAGCAAGTCTGCTTCCTAACAAGGTGGGCCAGCCATCAGAAGAGCGACGAGGGCGATGCAGAGATGGAGCAAATGAAAAAAAAAAATGGTGAGTGACGGCAGCAAAAATACAGCCACACACTCTGCACTGAAACCGTTTGCATTGTTGCTCTTCAGTTTCCATGCACCCGGTGCAATGTGCGTCATCATGAAGAGCAGATGTCGCATGTGCGACTGACTGCTGTTAGTGTAATAACGTGTGCTCAGTACGACATGAGCTTATACACACACTGTTTTCTCACACCTGTTTTGTAGTGCTTACATACTGGGAGGCTACATTTCGATGCCAGCATGGCACATTGACTTGGCCCATGCATATCAGCTAGCATGCATTGGCCGGGACTGCAGGTGTGCGTGTGTTGCAGTTCAGCAACTCAGCCCGGGCTTGACATGGCTATAACATGTCAGGCATCAGGATTGTATAATTTTCTTTTGCAAGTAATTATAACGTAAGAAGCTTTTGTGAATGCTGGCCCAGCTTAAAAGTGCCCTTGCGCCGTCAAATCAGGCCATTAACTAATGCAGATGCAACGAACTCAACTCCACATTTCGCTCGGTGCATCTAGAAGTAGAGTTTCGACACCTTATGCATTCACCAACAATAATAGAAAAAGGTCGAATACCAGATTTTTCGTATACGAAATAGAAAAACAAGACAAGCAAAAGAGACTGACAAAAACAACAAAGGTACCTGGCTTGAGGACTTCCCGCCGCCACTGCTGCCCTTGGCCCAGGAGGACATGCGAGAGCCCGGCCCCAGCTGTATGGTGTCCATCTCGGTCTGCTTGGTGCTGATCTGCTTGAGCTTGTTGAAGTCCACGTGCTTCTTGCTGGGCACCGTGTTCCAGCCGTCCTCGAAGCCCCCGCCACCGCCAGCACGGCCGCCCTTGCGGCGGTCCTCGCCGCGCTTCGGTCGCGGCATGGTGTCGCGCATCAACTCCTCGTTCACCTGCTCCCGCTGAGCCTCCTCGTGGATCTGGTCAATTGTCTTCGGGATGTTCTCGTCTCGTCGAGGGATCCATTTCCTCTGCACGGGGTGGGCGAAAAGCAGGTTAACTGCCAGAGCTTTACGATTCCGTGGATTACTGTAGTTACCCGATTCTAATGCACTATTTTTTCCCCCCAATGAAACAAGCCACCTGCGCTTTACAATCAGATGGTGACTGCGTCTGTGGCATTAACAAAAGCTGACCGCCAGAGGCAGTGTCGCCGCTTTAACTGCAATAGCTCACTCAAAAGACAGGTTCTTTACATCCTGAACTTAAGGCCACTTAGCAGCACCACATCTTCCATTCCCGAGACTTAACAGGACAGGCTAACAAAGCAGTCAGTCAAGGTGCAGACAACACTTCAGTCAGTGACTGCTGCAGAGTTGAGGAAAGCAATTCGAGATATCCAACGGAGAACAACTTGTTGTGGCCCCTAGTAATAAAGAGCATCCTGACAGTGACTATGATGGTGAGTGAATTGCAAAAAGAGAAATGCATGCTTCAATTTTCAATTCACCAAAACGACATGGCAACATTTGCATGTTGCCCGTTTGAAAAAGTTTGCACACAGTACAAACTTTGTGCAAGAACAAACTCTCGGCATTCCAGCAGGAGAGCCTGTGTAGGTCTTGTGGTGCTTGCACTGGGCTTGCTCTACGTGAGCGCAAACTGAACAACTGAACTAGTTCAGGGAGCTCAGAGAAAACAAATGACAGCACATGAGTGCTACAGTTTATCATTACTGGAAGCCTTCAAGAGAAAACAAGATATCACTATGCAAAACGCACGTGTCATAGCTTACGGGTTAGTAGGAACCTATGAGCTCCCAGCCTGGCAACAGTTTTGAGACGCAGGTGCAATTTTGCATAATTTAAATCAACACTGACATAATAATACAGTTGCCGACTGATTTTCCGGACTCCAAAAATTCGGACATGCCCGATTATTCGGTCAGCTTCGCGGAACCGCCATCCTCCTCACAGACTATACTGTATAACAACTGCCGAAAGTTCGGACACCTTGCAACCTTCCGTCTGATTTTTCGGACACTCCTTGAGCCAACTCAATCGAGATAATAATAATAATATTTGGGGTTTTACGTGCCAAAACCACTTTTTGATTATGAGGCACGCCGTAGTGGAGGACTCCGGAAATTTTGACCACCTGGGGTTCTTTAACGTGCACCTAAATCTAAGCACACGGGTGTTTTCGCATTTCGCCCCCATCGAAATGCGGCCGCCGCGGCCGGGATTCGATCCCGCGACCTCGTGCTCAGCAGCCCAACACCATAGCCACTGAGCAACCACGGCGGGTAATTCAATCGAGAGCATCATGCACCGACTCTGACCGGTGCATAGTTCGACTTGCTGAACGCCATTTTTGTTTTGAACGGAGCCTCCTTGCTGCCCCACGAAGTGGCGCTGCTGGAAATCCCCGCTCACCATCATCGTTTCTGGCTGGTTCGATAGAGTGGCTCTACAGCAGTTTCGGTTTCAGCTTAATAAGCCATGTCAAGACAATCCAGCAGCTGATTTGTTTCTTCGCGCACGACACTGCAAGCAGGCCACGTTTTTCATTTGTGCGACTGGTGTCGGCACGGTGGTGTTTGCTTTGTGTGCTGTGTCGAGGTTTCGGTGACCCAACGCGGCGTACGGAAACATCGCGTCAAGTGTCTAATGGCGCCGACAGTGCCTGCACAGACTGCGCTGGGGAATGCCGCCAAGCGGGTGCCGGGAGGCGTAAGATTTGTCGCCTTCCGGTGTGCTTCCTACTGACGCGGAAAATGTTCTGCCGAAACCTGTGCAGTTGGTTGCATTGCGATTCCGGACACCATCTCATTTGACAGTTTCACAGGTGCTGACACTGCTGTACTGACATGCGCAGAACTCGATGACGGCGAGATCATTCGTCAGGTTTCTGCTGCACTGCCGGAAGATGACGCACCATGTGCTACGCTGCCGTCGCATGCGGAGCGTGCACAAGCAGTGACTGTGCTTTCAGCCTCCTATAGTGACCGTACGACTCTCTCCGAGATTCAGCCTTATCTGAATGCGCCTAAACGGAACAGCGTGCAACGGCGCATTCACGATTTCTTCAGGCCTACTGCCGAGCCCTTATTCGGGCTCGGCATTTTTTTTTTTTCTTAAATCTGCTTTATCGGACATTTTCGCAGGCCCCGTGAGGTCCGAATAAACGGTCGGCGACTGTACATGGTTCCCAGGGACAACCATGGAGCTTTGCTAAACGAATACCACACACTACTCAGGCTGCCTGCAGATAAGTTCAGAGTCTGCATAAATGATGCAAGCGCCTGGTGTGCCCTGCGGACATACAGCCTCCACATGCACTCTCGCAGTGCTGCACAAATGGATCTGCAGTGAATTAGGAAGACTTTATACTGCTGAATTAAAAAGCTTCCAATAAGTTATGAGCTATTTTCCAACTTTCTTTTACTTTCTTTATTTCATTTTTTTTGTGCATGTGTGCAACTAACTTTGTGAAGAGCATAGTACTGCAACGGCTGGGCCGATTTTGGTCCAGTTTGCTTTGTTGCAATCCTAGACAGTAAAGTAGTAATGCGATTTGAATGCTGTTACGAACCAGACTGACAGGCAAGAAAGGATACCAATTGGAGGTGTCAGGTGTGTTTGAGTTTCTTTCACAAAGATCCAACTGAGGTACATTTTTCCTTCGCTGATATAAGCATGTACACTTACAACGAAAATCAGATATAATGAAGTCTAACAGTTATCAATTGAGTCAAAGTGCAATGTTGTTGCAGATGGCCTCACACAATGAGTCTTGCCACACCATTAGGCTTCATTCATACAGCTGCCATTCCTTCCGTTATGTCAGTCATGACACCGAATCCCATCAGGGGAGAGCATTTGCTTACCCATTTTCCAGTCAAAAACGAGACTTCGATGAAAGCTCTAGCTTCGGCGATGCTCTAGCTGTCTGGTGCGATGACAGAGCCACAGCCCATACGAAATCGATGTATCAGAAAATAAACAGCCACTAATGAATTTAGATTCTCCAAGGCACGCACCTGCAACCACCGTAGCAAGCGAAGCGGCTGCGCAAATGGCATAGCCGTATCTCCATATCTATTATTTTGTTTTGTGCTAAGGTCGTAATAACACCAATGTATTTACAAAGCAATGATCATTACAAGAGTTTTGTTACACGAGTATAGTTTTAGACAAATTTGCTGCAGACAGTGCTGGCATCGCTGTTGCCTGTTAAAACAACAAGTCTCCAGCACTCTTTTTTTTTATGTGACAGGGTGGACGACAGCTGTGTTAACGAAGCCTTAATGTGCAGCATCTTTGCATGTCAGCGCAGCGCCTAAAGAGGGCCAAGAGAAGCCTAAAACTCACGTGGCGCAGATCGATGACGTCCTGCAGCATGAAGACCACCCGTAGCGAGACTTCCCGCTTCTTGGCGATGTTCTCCATTTTGCGGAAGTACTCGTCCAGCTGCATTTTAGGATTCACCTTACCTCCCTGCGTGACGACGGAGGTAGCAGCAGCGTGCAGGGAGTACGAGGTGGTGGATTACGGACAGGGCCGGGGGTCAAGGGAGGGGAAAGGAGGCAAACAAAAATAAAAAAAGTGTGCAAGTGCAAGGTTAGGGGAAAGCGAATAAATAAACACAACAAAATCACAAAAACCAAGCACGAAAAAAAAACAAACTAATTAAACAAATTAAAGAAAGAAAACTTGTTTGCTGTCTAAATGTTAGCCAGTTGTCAACAGAGTGAAAAAAAAAAATATGGAGATGCAACAAGAATCGTGGGTGGTGTACAATTCGCGAGAAACAAACCTTCAGCGATTGAACGGGATGCTAGAGAGAACTGGCACGTACAGCAGCTACACGCACAGATGCCATCATTCTCACTCAGGCTGCTTTTTTCACTCTTGCACTAAAATCTATGTTAAAAGTGAACTGTCTGAATGCTTTATTTGCACTAACTCTGAGCTCTTACATCATGCTAGAAACTAAACGCTTGCAAAACAACAGCAGCAGAGTCTGTGCAATGCAAGAAAATAAAAAAGTTCGTATTTCTGTTTACACAGGACTAACCACTGCCTTCGTTAAGGAAGTTATGCGGTAGTGTTCCAGATGAAATGTTTGGTGCAATCAGATAAGCATAGCAATGCGAGGCGTGCTGGTTCAGGCAAAACGAAAGGCAAAAATGCAATGCCCATCATCAACTTGTCTCGGCAACATTGTCAAACTAGGGCAACAACTAAAAAAGAAAAATTATGGGAAGTGCATTCTAAATTCCAAATCAGAGAGGGCATTTTCTATGGAAATTAGGGTGTGAGCAACATTCTACAAATTCATTTTTAAGGTTTACTCTACTAAGCTGAGGTCAATAGCAAGCTAGCTATTCCAGTTCAGCATAAGCACATTTCGGCTCGTCTTCAAGTGGCTCGAATGGTTAAGTTGCTCATTGCAGGACTCCTCCCTCTTTGATAGCAATATTTTGTTCACGAAAATGGCAACCTGACACCCATACGCGCATTCATGGCTCTCTTCAATGCTAGAATTTACACATCAACCAGAACAGTGTTAATTTCTGTGGGCACAGCTCGTCAGGAACCAGAAAGGTAGCCCAAAACAAACCAGCAACATTACTCGACGAAAAAAAAAACATTCAAATAATGGAGCCCACTTTATTTTCGCTTTAGATTTCTAGCATTGTTCTGAACAAAGTAAGGATAGTCTAGAAATTTAAGCTGCATGGAGCACCATATGCAAAAGGGTCCTCCGGATTAAATATTCCGGATCTTTTTTTTTTTTAGAGCGGTATTTTTCGGTTAAGTTTGTCGAGCACTCAGGCTTGTTTGAGAGGGCTGCCTCCTTGTCCTCCAAAATTCACACGGTCACACTGCCCTGACAAAGCTGCCGAGACAAAGAACTCAGGAGGGAGAGAGAGAGAGAGAGAGAGAGAAATGCAGTGTGCCATGGAAGAAAAACGGGTACACAGACAATGCCACTAGTGTGGGCCTCCAGGTAGTTTCAACACAGGTCATGCCACTCGGTCACGTGGGTGGTGAGGGAGGGCAGTGCCTGATGGGGGCCAGAATGCACATTTGTTTTCCCACACCATGACTCGCTAGACCCCCTTGGAACACCAGCAAGCTGGGAGAGGATCCCAGGCAGCAAGGCAAAACGCCCACGCATGCCAAAGGACCACTGGAGGACAGCTTATGGGGCGTGGTTAGCAGGACACTTCAGTCGGTCCCAACCTCAGAATTACAAGCAAGCTCTATCCACAAGAACAATACGTGCATGCCCGTCACTCTCTAACGAAGAGCCAAGCCAGCTGGAGCCACTGCTCTGCATTGATAAACTTAATCGACAAACTTTAATTTCGAAGTTAATTGTCACGGAACCTGAAAAAAAAAAGGGCGGACCCTGCTCTTCCAGGTTGGTGTAGAGCATTCATTTTCGCTTGATTGGACCCCTGGTATCATCCTTAGCTGATTTGGCCTTTGCCACAATCACAATTAACGTGTTGTGAAATTATTTTTCCCCCCCTCAAAACACCAGTTTTGATGATGTCACAGTTCTGGAACGATGATACCTCTGATTCTAGTTCTCCTTTTGCAATAATTGCTTTCTGTCAGAAAGACAATTAGTGCAATATGCTTATAATGTGCGTAAGTAGTACAGAAATTTCAGAAAGTAATTTGTCTTGGGTGCTACTATTGGTCCTTTAAAAGTCCGCCATGCTCTTCACTAGAACGCTATGCTTGCTGTTTTGCACCATATATAGCTGAGTAATTGGCACACTTCCAAGCAAGTCATGAAATAAACTGAATTTTCTTCATTTCTATGTTATTTACTCTGCAAGAAAACGATGTATTTAGCACCTTTAAATACATCAATTCATTAAGTATTTACCCAAAATATACGAAATATACCCAAAAATAAAGAAGGATTTAGGATACGTACACTGCATTTTTGTGGGTGGAGCTCGTTTGTAATTTTAAAGTAGTCATCGACTATAGCTTGGTGCATATTCAAAGGTCACAGGTCACAACATAATTCAACAAAATAGCCAAACAGTTCTTCACATTCTTGCACCTAGTTATGTATAAGGCAAGACGTGCATGAAAATTGAAGCTGGCACTGCATGTAGACAGCCCTGCACTTTAATTTAAATTAGGATGCCTTGTGTGAACTTTTAACATCCCTACTGCTTCGCCTGCTGAAGTTCTCAGTATCGATAGGGTACTGAACATGAAGGCAATTTAGTGGGCAGTGAGGCTATGACAGTAGAGTACCCACATTTGAAACAGTGAATATTGAATCACTGTAGAATTACTATTTGTTATATCAAAAAAGTATTCCTGCTATTGTGTTCCTTATGTTGTCTAGTACCTAGGCATGTGCCAATATGAATTTCTGTAGTGCGGTTATTTTTCTATTCTTTCTGCAAACGATGAACAATGAATTTCATTTATCGTCAGGACTATATGGCCTACTTGAAGAATTACATATTTGAAATCGGCCCAAAAATCTTAATACGACTGGAAAGCGTCATTATTACTGATGAAAAAATTATGGACATTATGTCAAAAGCAGTGTCCCCCCTTAAGGAGACTGCACCTGATGAAAACTTCTGGTAATAAACATGAAGGCACAGTCCAATGGACAGCATCCATCTAATTATGCTAATGCTTGCTTTAGCCATGTGATGCCCACTTTACTAATGATTACACAAGAGGAACACAAGAGAAAAGCACTCGCCTGTGCTCCTTTGGAAGCAGCCGAGTCTAGCTCCTTGCCAATCGTGATGAGGAGCTTACAGAGACACTCGAGCGAGTCCTCGTCGTTGGAGTTGATTAGCCGCCTTAGGCAGTCGAACATAATGGGCGCTGTCAGCATGTTGAGATTGTAGAGTTCTCCTATGAAGCGAATGTTGCCTAGAGAGCGCCGCTTTGACTTCTTCTCGTCATCGAGGAGCTCGTCCATGAGCTTGGCCTTCTCCTCCTCGTCGGTGAGCGCCTCAATCTTCTTGAGGCGCTCCTCCTTACGGATGTCATCGCTGGTGTCCTTCTCGAACTCCTTCTGGCACTTGAGTAGCAGCAGCTTGCGGAAGTTGACCATCCGCCCCTCGGGGTCATTGGTGACGGGCACTTCAAACATGGCCAAGTGTTTGCACATATTGGCGTAGGGCACGCTGAAGTTTGGCTCGTCGAGGGCCTTCTCAAACACCAGGTCAATGACCTTGTTGAGGCGCTCCTCAGAGTTGATCTCGAGGTTCCGCACCTGCTCCACCAGCGACTGGAACTTCTGCGGTGTCAGCTTGTTCAGGATGCCCCGGACCCGCCGGTACAGCTCCTGCAGATTATCAGTGAGGAGTTATGGTAGGCCGCGATTTACTGTGCTGCAAGCCTGGAGAACCTCTGCATTGGTACTACCATTTGGTACCAACACCAGGTGTAAACTTTACAACACACTTCTGTAACGCTTTATAATTTCCTGAAAATCAGCACTGCTGGCTTAATATTTAGGGCTAAAAGTCATACCGGGGAGAATTATGGTGGTCAACGGGCTTTTCTCTATTTAGGGCGCAGCTGTTAGGTGGCCGTTCCTGCGGCGAGCGTTGGGACGTGCTGCGTAAGCAATCGAACGAGCACAGCAAAAGACGAAAGAGCTAACGCGGGGCGGGATATGAAAGACTCAAGCCGCAATTGGCAGAGACCAATGAGAGCGGCCCCCTTCAATGACATGCACGTGGAAAACTGCAGTGATGTGGATCTGCCAAACTGCTCCATGCGAACTCGTAACTGGTCTCAGGCATATCACTCATTTCGTACTATCGTCTGCTCGTGTCAGCTCTCACTCGCATTTGTTTGGTTTGCATGGTTTGGTATCACTTGCGTCTGTTTTTATTGGCATGGTTTGCGACTGTTTTGTCATCTGAGTGTAATCAGATTTTGTAGTACTTTCTTGAAGCCATGCGGCACCAGCAATTACAATGGGACCTTTAATGAATTATCTATAAAAGCCGCCGACATGCTTGACCTGCAGATCTGATTTTCAATGATCGCCGGCTCTGCTACACACCTCTCAAATTCCTTGCCTCAATATATCGTGAAATGAAAACACGTATAGAGCTGCCCTTACATTTCATTTTAGGGAGTATCATAATAGTCGGTTAATTTTTTATGATCAGTTAATCATACTCTCCATCAGCCACTATACTCATAAACCAGCAAATGTTGCTAATGTATGTGGAATGGTGCTGGGATCACTGACAAAGGGCAGAAATGAAAAGCACAGGAACAGCCGCTCATTATCCTGACTGCTATTGTAAAGCTTCCAGGCCACAGCATCCGTGACCCAACTGCTACTGCACCAAATGGTGGGTCCCTCAAACAGTCGCCTCTCGTTACAATGGACCCTGATAATCAGTCAAAATATGTCCGTTTTGTCTTGAGTCTGTAATGTCCGAAACTCCTCATTTCGGAAACTTTCGTCGCAATATCCAACAGCTTTATCACAAAGAGTGAGCGACAAACGTCCTACTTTTAAAAGAAAGTTGCAGCTTCGCCCGAAAGATGAGGCATCGATTGCAATAGCGAATTAAGCAAGATAAATGCGGCAGCAGAAGCAAGCGAATTGACCTTCGTGCAGTCTCTCGCTTCAACACGAGCTAAACGTTGAAAGCACAGCACACACAAAGCCACAGGCACTGGGCGCACTTTGTCCACAGAGCAGACCACTTTCAAGATGCGGCAGCCGCGCCGTAAGCAGCGGCCACCGAGGTAGAACCGCCCCCGTGCCTCTTGCCCAAAAGAAGACAGCTGAACCTCGAAAGTCAGTCGTCAGTCCGTGTCGGCAAAGCAAAAATATGTTTCATACGCCCGATTTTGGGAAAAAATTGCAGCTTATTTCATCTGCTGTAGCCAACAGTCCATTGCAGCACGGTCAGTTAAAAGTGAACTTCGTTGCATTAATAAAATAGGTAGAACAAACTAAGGGTGACACATGGTCCGTTCGATCCAAAGTCTGCTGTATGCAGGTCCGTTGTAATGAGCGTAGACTGTAATAGCAGCAACTGTATAGCGCTCTAACATAAGCTTAAACAAATGATTTCAAATCTACTGAAGTCATGCCAGCAATGGCTTAGTAGCCTTTGAGAAAGACAAAGCACACGAAAAAGAAAAGCTTAACTTTGCTGCTCCCTATACATTAGAAACAAATAACCAAGGAAATTGCAACCCCTCCGGCCCCCAATATGTTCTTTGAGAAAGATGCCACTTGCCTCCGCCGCAGCTTCCTCATCCGCAATTTCGGCGGCCGACTTGTGGGAGGGCTTCCAGGCGTTCTGTGCTGCGTGCAGCTTGACATCCTGGTTGAGTGAGCTCGACAGTGTGATTACCTTCTTGGGCTTGTCCCCACCACGGCCAGGCTGGCTCTGCCTCCGGCCAGGCCCACCGCCACCCCCTCCGGGGGGCGGCCGGGCCACGCCATTGCGCGCGTACGGAGGCATGAACAAGTGTTCGGGGTGGGCACCACGCCCCATAGGTCCACCGCCTGGGCCACCACCCATGGAAGACTGGCCACCGCCCTGGTACGGGCCTCCTCGGGGAAGGTCTGGAAGCTTGTGCTGCATGGCCTGTAGCAAGGAAACATTTGTAGCCACCGAGAATGGCAAAATGACATGGCATCGGGCAGGCTTTCATCCGATACGTGCCGTGAAAGGCAAATATTAGGTCCAGCTAAATTTATAGATTAGTGCACGAACTAAGCGCTGCAAGGTTTCTGGAATGCTGCACTAATAGTCTACATCAACTTAGCATTTGCCTTTAGTGTTCCTTTAAAGGCATGCCAATTAATGTTTACAGAGAACTATATTATGCTTATGCTCCTGAAACAACTGTCATACAGTCCCCCCAACTTCTTCAATTTGTCAGTGATTTCAGCTCAACAACGCGACTCCAGTTCGTGCTGTCCAAAGCCATTTGTCACATGTTACCACTCAATTTCACTACAACACATGCACAGAAAACTCCAGTTTTAATGGAACAAATCAATGTGCGGCTCTCACTTCGCTGATACACCTCAGCTGAACTGCCACATGAAGCGTATCAATGTACTGGACCAGGGATGTAGAAAGGCGACAGCACCAAGAACCACAAGAGGGCTGGTGCAATGCCGTGCATTTTCACACTTGTTCAGTGTCTAAAGGTCACCCACGCACGGTGAACTTTATGTGAAATCCAGACAATTTAAACCCCAAAATTTGCACCTAACAAGGTCGCCCACTGTTAAAAGGGATACACAACTGTTGAGCATGTGTGCATGTCCCCCTCTGGTAAGTGTGCTACAATACCAGCTTTGCGGCGGATGACTTGTGCTTAATGGCCCTGGCACCTACCACACACCTGTGCAGTACAGTGACATAGCTTCAGACAGCATTTGCAGCTAGAGCAGCAGCTGCAGCAAACAGAGCTGCACACCAGAGTATACCCTTTAACAGTGACTGCACTGTACAAAGGCTGTCAATTAAGGTAGAACACCACGAAATAGTCTAAGTGCAGCAACTTACCGTGTCCTTGATGACATCCAAGTTGGGCAGGCCGAACGGCTTCTTCAGGGACATCGGTTCCCCCTGAAGCATGAGCAAGAACTGCCGGTCATACTGCTTGCGCCCTTCTGGGTTCACAGGGCTCCACTGGTCCTCGCGGTAGCTGTACTTGAGCAGGGGTGCCTTGGCATCGCCGCTCTCCTTGCTTCCGCCAGTGCTATTCTCCTCCTCTTCCTCCTCGACCTCCTCATTCTCTTCGCCATCCTCCATGTCGTCTGCGGGACAGGATGCAGGGGCCTCGGAGACGTCCTCGTCGGCTTCTACGTCACCCTTCTCCAATGCATCACTTGGGGCAGTGGTGGCGGGAGCCGTAGCGGCAGCTTCCCTGGAGACCCTCAAGTTTTCCTCATTTTTGATTTTCACCGCCTGCAATTTCAATGAAAGAGCAATTGTAGGCTGCTGCTAGATTCCGTGCTCTATAAGCGCAAGATTAGGTAAGGGTGCTTCACTTTTGTTTAATGAATCCACAGCCATCATGCGTGCGGAAATAAGATAAAATGCCAAGGTAACTGTAGGCAGATGCACTGTGTCATCTTCTACTGCCACAGTCCCTTCATGGTTTCGCAACCTCTCAAAACAAACTCCAGCTGGTGCATGCAGGCTTTCAATATTCCAAGAGGAAGCTCATTAAACGGCTTATATTGCCAGTGTTGTGTGGTGTAGGATTAAAGCTAGTTTTGTCACATTTACATTTTTTTTTTACATTGAACTCGGTCAATGTACAATGAATGGCATACAGCTGCTTGAATCCGAAAAACCGATCTTTCTTTGTATCATTTCTATTAAGGACAGAGACCCTTCATGGCCACTTACATGCATCAACCTCAGTTTTTGCCAGGACAATGTTCCCTGTTCCATTAAGCAGAGGGCACACAAACCGGCAAAGTGAGCACTCACGCTCACCAGTACTTATTCGGAACATGTGCTCACTCCCACTCACGTCGACAAACGCTCTGAAACATGAACCTCACTAGGTATTAGTGAGGGCACCTACGAGTGAATATGCCTACCTATGGGTAAGCTACTAGCATTTGGTCACTTGAAGACCGATATCATGCGCGGCAAGGTCCCAGTAACTTGCACGGCACCTACCTTTTTGTGCTGCTCATCTTCGCCAGTCGAGGAGTCTGTCTGGTCGGGTGATGTGGGCGTGGTGCTCTGAGCAGCTGGCACTGTAGCGGGTTCTATCTCCTCCACAGGAGGTGTGACGGCGGCAGCAGCCGGGGTTGCAGCCGTGGTCGGGGGTGCAGGGCTGAGCCTCATAGGGGGGCTGGGCGTCCTGGCAGGGGCCTCAGAAGCCACAGCGGCTGCCACACTTGGCTGGGCTGCCGACTGCTGCACAGGGTCCGAGGAGGAAGAGTGCAGCACGTTTGATTAGCTGCACATTCTGCGGTAGCTTATTTTTCATTGAGCAAGAACCAAAATAGGGTGTGGGAGGGGCATACAGAGTTCGCCGTCAAGAAAGTAATGGTAACCCGCCCTTCCTATAGTAATTGACAACCTAAGAATGCAGTGGCAACACCACAGTTCAACAAAGGATTTCTGTGGATGCGCCGGCCAATTACAGCACCTTTCAACATCATTTTCTTGACGCTAAGGTGGATGTCAAATGAATTTTCAACAATGGTGTCTCTCAAGAACTGTGTTATGGAATCTGGAGGTCCAGAGGTTGCTACTGAATAGAGGCATTTTTATTGTAAACTATACATACACCATATATTACAGCAATAAGCCAATGAAGAATGATAATGCTAAAGTTGGTGGGGTCTTAATATGTGGTCTACTCCGTACGCTCATCTTGGTACTCTCTGTAGTGCTCCTGCTTCGAGATCGCGACGACCAAGAGAACAGGTTATCAGTGCAACCTTGCTTTACAATTAAGGAAAGAATTTCTCAAACTGCTCGCCGCAAAAGATAGAAAAGGGGGAGCTGGGGTTATCAACTCCCCACACTGGAATCTACACCTGTAATATCTGACACCTGTTCTGCTCAAACAATTCCCACCTTCCACCTAAATTAAGACACTACAGCTGAACCTGACAGAATTCCACAATATACACAGGCAGTGTACAGAGTTTCCCTCTATTTAGACAACACTCACTTCCGACATGGAAGCTGACAACCCTGCTGGCACGCCCACCTTCTTTCCCCGATGGTTGCCAGCCCCCCAAAAAAGATCAGTTCTGTGCACAACCACAAAGACATGCCTCAAGGGTAGAGGAGTCGAGAAGAACGCCAGACTCACCTCCTCCTTGTCGACAAAGGCATCCATGTCGCCACCCTCCTTGTTCTCCCCCTTCTTGTTCCACTCTTTCATCTTCTTCTTCTTGGCTGACTTTTTGCTCTCCCTCCCTGCAAGACACGAAAGGGAGAACCCAGAGGTGAGATCCTCCTCTCCAGAAGCCTTCTTCGTCTCCCATAAATGCAGAGGGCTAATAGGCAATAGTAGCTTATTAGCGCTGCAGTTTAGGCCTGAACACACCCAGCACCATGCACATGAGCAACACTGGCATCAATTCACAACAAATAGTGGCCTAAAACCTAGCAGAAAGTAATGAAAATCTAGTGTAGATTCAGGGCACGTATGATCTACAGCTTTTACTTCTCCGCACAGAGTTGCCAAGGCATAGCATCACTCTCTGCTATAACGTCCCACATGACAAAAAGAAAAACGATGGAGGGAGGTAACAATGTGTGGTTCTTTTTACAGTGACCTTTGTGTGAGAGAATGCAGCATTTCTGGTTGCCTGCCTTGTCACCGCACCAACATTCCACAACATGTTACAGTGGCAGGGAGAGTGCTTGCCAATGCGCTGCTTTACTTTTTTTTTTCCCATGACAAAAGCACATCTTACAAAGAGACTAATATAAGAATGCAGCTGTTGGATTATCAGAGCATCGGCAAAGCACTTAACCATGTGTATTGAGTACAATGTCATACAACAAGACCAGTCGTACACTGCAATTTTTAAAAATTGCTAGCAGTGTTGACCTGCCATCCAGCTGCTTGTCTGAAAGGCTCAGCCTACAAGCGTTAAAACAGATTTTTGCTATCTACATGTTAAAAGCACAATCTGATTATGAAACATGCTGTAGTAGGAGACTCCAGATCAACACAGACTATCTGGGGTTCTTTAATGTGCACCCAATGCGCAGTACACAAGTATTTTTTGCAAAACATTTACATTAGATGTGTTCCATGGGGAATATAAATTTTGCTCCGCTAGGGCATCGAAGTTTATAACTTTGGAATTCACTGTAGGTTACAAAGGCTAGCTCACACTGAAAGTTTGAAGCATTGTGTCCAGGCTTTGCGAAAATTGCACTACCCATAAACTTTCGTAGTCATGTGAACATTTAAGTAAAGCAGCAGATGGTAACGAATACAATGGACAACTTTCAAATGCTGACTCTTGAGGATGACTCAAGTACTGATAACTATGGTAGAAATAGAAGGAGAAAGGCATGAAAACCAGCACAGAACAGGCTGACCAGTGTAAACATGTCCAGTAATCGCCATCCAGCAAATAAGCGAACAGTCAATGTCCTCAAATGGCAATGACGAAGACGCGATTACGGATTAGTCCTCTAACCTTGTCACCTGCATTGTCTCAATCATTTGATGTGACAATTGCGCGCGGGTTATTCCAGAGACCCTTGCTGCTTCAAACATATGTGGATCGACTAGCCAAAAAGTGAAACAAGGTCACAGCCATGACCACTTTTTCACCAGCTTTATTTGTATGTTCATGAATGCACCGCCAAAATCGAACGCTTCAATTGAATGCTTCTTGTGGGAAGTATGAAAGATGCCATGCTGCTCCGACAGAGAACTGCTCAGACACCAGTTTTATTAAACAACAATTCACCAGAGTGCAGCAGCAGCAAGCAAAACTACTTTTCCAGAATATAGCCAAAAGACTATATATTGCATTTCGTCAACCTTTGGAAACCACAATGAGCACTAGCCAATCGTTGACCAACTTAAGAAACTTACTCACATTTATGAATAAGCCTGGATCATCAGACAAGTCTTTTTTTTACACTGCTAACTGCCACGATTATGCATGAACAGTCGTTGAGTGTGAATGGCTTTGTGAATTTAGCAGATTACTGACTTACATCAGGTGTAGTTTGCATGGCTGTGACAAGCTAGTAGTGACACGGGAACTCTTATCTTTTACGTGTCAGTGCTTTTAACGTCTAAGAAACGTTATTGCTCAGTGAGGAATGTCTCTACACGTATCAGAAGTTTCTAAAATGTTATCGATGCTTCTAACCACTGTCTGTTGTCGCCGAACCTTGTGTAATCTGATTGCATGTATGTGCGACGTGAATAGTGTAGAACTTTGTGGAAGGCACGCTGGTCCCAGCGGTTGCTCTGGAACATTCGACAACTGATCCATAAAAGCAGACGCGCTTGACTCGCGCTGATCAGATTTTGACGATCGCCAACTGTGTTTGCTGTTCTTTAAGTGTAGCCTGTTTTTGTGGGCACAGGTTCGCCCAATAGAAGTTAGTTTCATCTTTCACAGTATTGCTAATGTGTTTTTCATACGTCACTCCACGTGACAGTAGTTTAAAATGGTGAAATATGAAATGGAACACCTAATCAAATGATTACTGCTGGAGTGTGGCTTCAACTCTATCACTGAGCAGCTTTGCTAATAAAAGAAACTGGGTTGCGCTCTAGAGCTTGCGCAAGTGCTACGGCATACTGTTCATAATTTTGTGTATGCTGTGCAACAGGACAGCGGGCTGCGAAAAGCCTGTCCCAATCGAACTGCCAAATCATCTCAAATTCCTCATGGAAAGCGGAAAAGTAGCTCTAACAGCATTCTGTCAATCGGTCTACAATTGCCCACAGTACAAACGATCTGTACTTGACCCTGTATGAACACAGTACAAGCTCCACCTAGAAAACAGCACCGCACCTGTATTTCATACCTCCATGCTCCTCGGCACATATTGACTACGTCGTGACGTCGCGGAAATGAGGGAAGGCAATTCGCTGGCACACCTACACGAATTCTCTTGTTGGAGTTCGAGGGCGGTGTACTTGCCATTGCATCTTTAGGGAGTCCTCGACTATAAACAAGGTTCAATCACCCAAAACTGCAAGCGCATGCCGCGAACTATGTAAGCTTAGAGTTCAAGGTCACACTGATACATTGTTTTCTTCTTCTATTTTTAATGGGGCACGGACAATCAAGGAATGCACGGTAGTAGGAAAGCAGGCGCTAATTAATGGTTCGGCAATTTTAGCGGTCGAGAAAGATGTCCATCGGAGGCGAGAAGAGATGGCGTGTCCGTTTCCACAAGACAATGCGACCAATTATGGAGCGCGTACCAGAAATATCTGGAAAGTAGCGCTGGCTGCAGCCATCGCCAGAGTCGCGGAAAAGGTCAGTCGCGTGTCCGACACGGGAGTCAGACACTCGACTCGCAGCACGGGCTCTTTTTTTTTTTTTTCCCTCACTCCTCCGCGACTTGGCTGCGAGACCCAACTCTCGGCTTCTTGTGCGACACCCGATCGCATTCCGTCTCCAGCACGGCGCACGACTCTTTCTCCGATTCCTCTCTTCCTCCGAAACGTTAAAACATAGGGGGAAAGAAACGGGGTGAAGGGAACGGCGACCCAGACAGATAACCCGAGAAAGATGGAGGGGGGGGGGGGGGCGAGAACCTTCGTCAAGAGACGTACCCGAGTAATTAGGAAAAACGGCCAGGGAGCGAAAAACAAGTGCCGGCTCCTAAGATAACGAATGCGCCGAGTGTTTCTTTTCTAACGCGAGACTGAAACAAAACAAAACGCGCAGATACAAAAAAACGGTAGAAACGCCCGGACTGAGTCACCAAACAGCCACGCTCGCGAAAGGGTGCGGAGATAAGTGTGACCTCTTCGCCAATTCTTTGAGAAGCCGCAAGGCATGGCTGGCTCGGTGCGTAGCACAAACGAACGCAGCCGACCGGCCGCACCCCGAAAGACTACGACACCACCTCCGGCCAGTCGGCGGCCCAAAGGCAAACCAGCACACCCTCCTCCACCCCATTTCTCCCCCGCTTGAAGAACGACGGCCGTCCAGACGAGAGGCACAAGGGTTAACCAACGCCAACCAGAGAGCCAAAAGTGGAAACCGCGCCTAACCAGAGGCGGCGGCCCCTCGCCGAAAGGACACGCCTGCGCAAAAAGCTAAGACAAACCAGAATAATAAAAGGCAGCAAAACTACAAGTGCGGCAGGGGAGCACGCGTCAGGTGTTGCGTGCAGGACCTGTCGCAAAAACCGGCGATTGCGACTGCCATGCTATCGGGCGTCGTAAAAACACATAACGAGCAGACTACGACGACAAGGAGTGGTTAAAGGAAGGGCTGGGGAAGGGTATCCGTGAAAATAAAAGAACAGTAATAGTTATGCAACGCCATGACGCAACCAACCTCCAGCACCGGCCGACACCACCCCGAAAACCCGCTCGCTTGTGCTCGTTCCTTCTCTCACCTGGCACAGGGCCGTGCGACGACCCGTTGATCGCCCGGGCCGCCGGAGGCGGCCGCGCGCTCGCCATCATCGGCGCCGGCGACCACGTGCGTCGCGCACTTCGACGACGGGCAACGATCCCCGAGAGGGCGAGACGCTCGACGAGCACGTACTCACGGCGGGGAGACGGCGAACAGTCAACTCAGCTAGCAACGCGCGCTGCAGCTGCGCAGGAATCCATCGTCACCAACGCGCCGTCGACGATCCCGGCCACCGAGTAATTGTAGTCCTAGCAGCGGCAGCGCCGACAACGAGGACGGCCGGAAGACGTTGTTGCGCCGAGGTGGCGGCGGCGGCGGCGGCGCACATCGGGTGGGGTTACGAGTACGGCGCTAACGGCGGCAGCAAACAGGACTCCCGGGCCAACCAGCAGCCGTCCTCTTCGGTCAGACCCAACTGCGGCGGGCTCGACGCAGCGTGCAGCATCCCACGCACACAAGCGTGCCGCGAAGGCGCGGGGCCACAAAGTGACCTCGTGGCGGCGTGCCGCTACCAACTGCGTCGCCTCTGGCACGCGGGACAACACGAGCGTGGCCGACGCCGGGCCGAGGGTCGCGGCAACATCATGGCGTCGGGGCCGCCGCTTATCTCTCTTCTTGCTAGGTCTCACGCACGGCACAAGTCCAGAAGGCGCCGCGACACGAGACCGCCCGCAACTCGACGCAGAGACGACGAACGCAGAGGGGCGAGCCGAGCGACGGGCCGATGAAGCCACCAGTAGGCAGCAGCAGCCGTCGCCAGCTCCTCTCCCGCAGTCGGACGGGCCGCAGAGAGAGAGAGAAAGCGACAAAAGGAAGAGAAGAGGGTAGCAGAGCGAAAAGAGCATTCCCGCGGAGCCTTCCCCCTCTCTCTCAACGTGCACTCCCCCCACCCCCCCTACTCCGACGACTCCTTCGACGGCGCCGGTGCACGCACGCACGCACACGCTCCCTCGACAAATTTAGAAGCGGCAAGCGAGCACAGCTCCGTCGGCGGCGTCCCAGACCAGGAAGGGAAACCCTCCCGGCGGGGCGACCAAGCCAGCCAGGCGGCGGAGAACCAACAGAGAAAGAAACGAAGACGCGTGGGCAGCTGAGGCGGCGAGCACTTTGCTGCGAAGCTCGAGCCGGCAGGCACGAGAAGCAGCAGCAAACAACCGGGCGGCGGCGGTCAGCACAAACGTCCCGAGCCGCCTCCCTCTTCCTCTAACCGGCCGGCCAACGTCGCCGCCGTCGCCGCGTTTGCAGTACTGCGTTAACGCAACGCCGCCGCAGACCACCGCCTACCGGACCACGAAAACGCCGACGCTGCTGCTGAGAAAACAAAGCACGAAGGTCCCGTCCCCGCTCACTTTCACTGGAACGCACATACTGTGGGTTTGTTACTTGTGGGTTCGAGTGAACCTGCACGGAGGCCGCAGACTCCCGTCACAACAATTCTTCAGCCATCGTTGAAACGAAGACCAGTCGGGTAGGATATTACAAAGGCACAATGGCTGTTGGTCAACGACCAAGTCGAAACTTCACGTTTCGCATTGTGAACACACATGCTCTGCGTTCCGAGCCGCCAATTAACTTACGAGTTGGTCAGTGACCAGAAAACGTTCGAGTATTTTTTTTTTCTCTCTATCTCGTTCTTCAACCAACATCACTGGTACCCAGGCCATCTCTTCCAAACCCACGGTGGTAGAGAGAAGGTGGAGAAAGAAAAAAAAAGATACAACTTTGTCAAAGAACGGCAATGTGGCTGAACACAGCCACTGGCGAACAGAGCGCCTGTCTTCCCGCGCACGAAGCAACGCGTTACACAAGTGTACACACTAAGCGGTTACTATATACAAGCCTCTGCTTTATTCGCAACTTTCACCGCCTATAGGTGGCGCTACTCGAAATTCAATATGGCTGTCGTTAAGGGGATCGTGTCGACGCCACCGGCTAGTGTACGCGCTGCATCGGATCGCATAGTGTTTCCGGCCGCAGCGTGGTATTGTCATGTCTTCATTTCAAAGACCACTGACTCTGGGATGTATTATGACCCACATCGGGGGTTCAGAAACGCGTGTTCGGTGACTGGTTGAAGGTGAAGAAGTGTTGAACGCAGGACAGATCGTTTACTGCGGCTTGAAAGAATGCACAGTCTCGTCGTACACCGTCCAAGGATTGTGCCTGCAAGCATCACAAGTGCGGCAGAAACCGCTCGAGCTGTGGTTCGAATTTAGGAGCGACGAAACCATAAAGATGGGTACATGTGCTATTTAGTGGCTTTGTTCTTTTTTTTCTTGCGAGTCCTTCGCCGAATAGGCTTCAGTGGCCGCACTTCAGGAAATTAAAACAGCTCATTCTGTTTACTGCAGAGGCGTTAGCGGGCCCCAACGCTCCGTGAGAATGAATAGCTTGCTGCTGGTGCGTGTGGCATGGTGTACGTGTACTACATATGCGGTAGTCCACTCTTGGTTTGAACACGCGATCACATGGCTGCGCTCTTCAGCCTGCAAGTGCGACCGACATATGTGCGTTTCCAGGCAGACTGGTTTATGTGCTCGCATTCATTTGCTAAAGCATCGTCTATGCAGTCGTACAGCACATGGAAGACGTTTAATGATGCCACAAAACTGATTTCATCGCCGTATGAGCATTACATTGATTTGGTCATTCTCCGATGAACCGTAGAACTCGATTCGCGTGCCCACACCTCAAAAGTGGTTCTTCCAGTACTTACTTGAAGTTCTTTTTTTTTTTTTGAGCCCAGATGCGAAAAGCCGCTAAGAAAATACTGCACGAAGGCAGCGCAAAAGGAAGAAAGATACACAATGAAACGGGAGAAAGAGCAATGCATCACGTTTATTTACATAACATGAAGAGTGCCTGTCCTGCATTGGAGCAACAATTTTTTTTTCTTACAGGGCCACTGCTCTTGCAAAGCAGGCAAGCAAGCAGGCAACACAGGCTGTGAGCTGTACCTGATTGTGCAGCATATCCTCACTAACCGGCATGCACAAAAGTTTGAGGAACTTCTCTTCTATGAAATCGCCTTCAGAGACTGGGACAAGTTAAGAATTTACAGAGCTGATATGAACCACTTGAGTGCTCAGCTAGCAAAATTTTATAAGAACATGATTGCTGTGAGCTCAGCACGAGCAGTTAGAATTTGTGCCGAGACTGCTGGGCAAAAGAATACACAGTGGCAAAGAGAGCGAATGCTCAGAATAACAGGAAGCAAGTGCCACACATTGTAGATTTGTGCCATCACCAAGAAACAGCTGGCAAAACAAAATTGAAAAACTGCTGACGCAGAACTTCCAAGGAAACGACGCCACGAGATATGGCAAGGCGTGCGAGAAGACCGTTCTCGAAGAGTATGCACTTAACACATTGTTTTCGTGACAGGCTTCCCAATGCGCCATTCACTGCCCACTCCTTTTTTATTCGTTCGTCGCAAGGAAACGAGCGAAGGCTTACCTCGCCTTTGACTGCACGGCGTGTGCACTGAGGCACACAGCACATTTTGTTGCTCTTGTACGTCTTGCCCATTTCATCAAACACGTAACCCGTCAAAACAGTGTCTCTGCGAAAGGCAACCTGTGCCTCAGCTGCGTAGATCACTGCAGAGCTCTGAAATACCGCTGTAAAAAGCGACCCCAATCAAATATACAAAACACAGGCTCCAGCGCACCACACTAACTGAACACTGGCGACGCGGGTACGAAACGCGGGCATCCCCTCGTTGAGGCTTACGACGGCTGCCGCGTGGCGTCGCTACCATCTGTGAAAGTTGCGAATAGCTTCCACCTCGAGGTCGGTCTCGCGAGCCGTAACTCCGAAACGGGCGAGACTGGCCTATCGGGAGAAAGACGGCAACGCAACGTGGCGTGAAACGACGCGAACCCGTGTAGTACGCATGTAGTCGACAGGCGGCGAGCGCAGCATTCCGTGCGACCCAGCCGACCGCACACACAAGGCAGACCAGCTGCACGCAATCACGCACCCCCTTCTCCCATTCATTCACGTCCACGTAACCTCCCCTCACTCTCTGTGGCATCGCCTTGCAACGTCACGCCGAGAGCCGCCTACGCACGCCCAGTTGCGTGAGCACAAACCGTCGTTCCATTCATTTCGAGAGAAGTGCGTGGGAGGGAAAAAAAGGTATGCCCCCCCGGCACTAAAGCCCCTGAAACTTCGTAAAGTAGTGCCACTCTCCTCCTCCGCCTTCACTCCTCCTTCTTTCTCCTCTCTTTCACGCTCCCTCCTCGACCATGGCGCCGCCTACGATGCTCGAGCGCAGCAGACGACCTTTCGCAGAGTGAATGCACGCATAGCAAGGCAGTGCTCTTTAGGCGTTCACGTTGGCTTTCCAGCTCCGCGTAACTTCGTGTACAGCATAGAATTTCTAGTCGGATGCTCGTACAAATTCGGTAACGGCAGCTTTTGTTTCAATTTTTGATAACTATTTCGTAAAAAAGTATCTGAAGGAGTGTTAACGCTGTGCGTTGACGACTGCAAATGTATCGCGTGCCCTACAATTAGGTACGCAACATTTGTCAAGGGCGTGTCGCAAGATCTTGTTGCGAATAGTTGTAAATAACACGTTTACCATCGAATGACAAAAACTCTTGGCTTCCAGCAAGCCCTCAGCCTAAAGAATCCGCGCCGCCCTTACCATGTGAATTCGCGGCGCGTATGAGCTATGACGTACAAAGGCTGATGGAGATCACTGCTATGGAGGTTCGAAAGTGTATTACAAGCTACAGTGCCGCCAACGTGCGTGCTTGCCAATCTAAGCGCGCGCAAAGCCTCAGAGGTGGGCACTGGTGCTATTGTGTTTCTCGTGTCTCAACGCCGACAGAAATACCGCGGCCGATCATCGAGTCGGGACTGTGCGTACACAAGAAAATAAAATGAGTTTTTAGCATTCGTGCGCGAAGCGGCAGCGCGATAACAATGCTTGACTCAATCTCAAACAAGACCACTGTGGCCTTCAGTAATTTTTTTCAGGTTAATGACGTATCACGAATAACACTTCATCGTGCGTTGGTTCGTCCGTTCACTAAGTGACGTACTTGTCGCGAACCGAGTTGCACTGAGGTGCATGCATTCAGGACGGTTGCACTCCCTTCGAAGTAACATTTGCGAGACATGACTTTATTAGTGAAGACATGATCGCGCAAAGAATCCCCCCGCCATGACGCGGCCGAAATTGCGCCAAGTGAAATGATGTTTTATCCATAGGTTAAAATGATATGAAACGGCATTCGAGTTGCAAGTTAACAGTTTATTTTCACATAGATGCATTACAGATTTGCCTTTGCAGTCACAAGTCCGTGTGCACCATTTATTGTCTCATTGCGTAAATAAACGCACCAGCCTAAGAGTCCTACAGCAAGCGCGTCTCAATTAGGCATAATGACTGTTGAAACTAATAGTGGCATAGACGAGCAAGCGAACGACTATATGAGCGCGCGAACTAAACGAGCGAGCAAACGACTAAACGAGCGTGCGAACGAACGAGCTAACGACTAAGCACGAACGACGACTAAACCAGCCAGGGAACGGGCGGGCGACCGCACGTTTTCTTTGCGAGGGCTCCACCGCCGCATCTTAAGCTTCGCACACTTTAAAGCTCACGCGAATTAGCACATACGTCTCAATTACCTATGATGCGGTCGCTCGACGACGAACGCACCGCGTAACACGGTTTCGGGAGAGCACGCACGCTTTTCATCGGTGCCTCTGTATCGCAAATCCACCGGGCGACCGCCAACGAGGAACACGAACAAATCTGGCAAACAAAGCTAGTCTATCTAAAGAAGGCTAGTAAGTAACCACAAAAGGCAGAGAGTTGCTCTCCTGAGGCGCTTTCATGATCGAGACTGAAATTTTATCAAAAGGACTGCGCTGAATCTTAATAATTTCGTAATCACGTTATCGCACGCAACCTCGCGTGCCCGCGAACTCAAGCCGGTTGGCGTTCAAAACGATTAAGCGCACCACATATGACTAACACGACCACGTAGTGCGCATATAAGCAAAGCAGACGTTGCGTAAAAATCATGTTAAAGCGTGCGTACAAATGACAACATGCACAGTGAACTGTGCAATATCTACTACATTATTGCCCGCAGCACAATACGCAAGCCTGGCACATACAATACTCTGAGAGAGCCACAACTTACATCACATAGTCGCGCGGAGGAAGTTGGTCGGAAGTTCTCCCTCCCGATTCGGTGAAGCCATGTCTTCCTTCTTAACGCGTTGCGCTTACCGGAAGGTATCGCGAACATATTCTTGCCTTTGCTAAAACTATATTGGCATCCAAACGCGCAGCAGGTCATGGTAACAGAAAATGACGTGAAGCGACGTCGCACTTGCCACAAAACATCCTTCGAGGCGTTCACAAGATCAAAACAACACAGAATAGGAACGGAAGGAATGCCGCCAACAAGCGCCGCTTCTCGAGCAAAGATGGCACTGAAGCGCCACTGTAAACAAACGAAGCCGGCGCAAGGGGCCACGTGATGCCATTAGGCCAATAGCGACGCGGCGTCGGCTTCGGCCAGGGCGCTGGAGGAGGAGGCGGCGTTCTTCAAAGCGTGGCACTACTTTACGAAGTTTAAGGGGCTTTACCCGGCACCAATCTCTCTCTCTCTCTCCACCGCCAGACAAAATGTCCACTCGCAAGTGGAGGCTGATCGTGGCAGCTGCGCACAAAGGATCATTGTCCGTGAAAAGAGAGAGAGAGCTAAACGTGCGACAGGTTTACGCTGACGAACGAACGTAACTCCCAAAGCGAAATTCTCAGTGGAGGGAGGGAGGGGGCGAGGTGGCACGGAAAGCTACGCAGGGAACGCCGCGCCACACAGTAAAACCACGTATTCGCGGTGAGACCGGTTCTGGAAAAAACCCACCTCGAAACGTCCTAACGCGAAACTTCCTGGTCCGTTTTATTCCGGACACAAATCGTATCGTACTACAACTACATCTTGTGACGCGAAGTTTAACGAGAGAGCACACTAAACTAAGCAAGGCTACGTTCAGACATGGGAAGCCGCAAGCGAGCGGAAAGTTCATCACACTGTTTGAAGCGCACTGTTCACACTGTTCATTCACTCATCCATCAGTTTTTTAAAAGCTACCATTTCGTGCAACTGCGCCTGTCGTCTTTTAACTTTCGTCTACCATGGAAGAGGAAGAAGACAGTTATGATACTTTTAGCTAGTTGCTTCTCCTAAAAACGGTCAATGAACATACGATTTTAAATTTTACGACCGGACGCTAGTGCAGCTTCAGGCGAAGAGGGAACGGCTTTCCGAGTCGCCCTGGCGAAAAAAAATCGGTCCAGACCGATCGGGCTCACCGCCTGCGTTTTCCGCCCGTTTCGGCGCCTAGGCGGGCGGATTTTGTCGAGTTTTTGCCGCCTCCGCCTGCTCCTAGACGGAAGAGTGAACGTACCTTAATACTGCGAATGCCTACGACCATACCATACGTCACTGGCGCAAACCCGCTAGCAGAGAATCATCGTTCATGTGCAGTACACAAAATTGCTTCGAACGCCACTGTACGAGGACGAATCAAAGTCTTTGCCCCTATATTTAGCCGGAATAAGGTATATACAGGTAATCACTAATATGCTTATTATTCCACGTACCTTAAACTATTTTTGCACCTAGTCCCCACACCGGTTCAGAAATTTCTCCCACCGCAGCGCTAAATCCCCTGCGGTAGAATTCGTCCGGCTGACTGTGGAACCACCGTCGGACTGCTGTCTTGGCTTCGTCGCTGCAAGTGAATCGCTGTCATACCAGAAACGCGGAAATGACTAGGGGCGAGGTCCGGGCTGTATGGTAGGTGATCCAGACTCTCCCAGTGAAATGACCAGAGCTTGTCGGCAGTCCGACGGCGGTTCCACAGTCAGCCGGACGAATTCTACCACAGGGGCCCCTCAAATTTACTGCTGCGATGGGACGAATGTCTGAACCGGCGTGGAGACCGTGTGGAAAATAGTGTAAGGTACGTAGAATAGTACGTATATTTGGAATTACCTGTATGTATACCTTATTTTGGCTAATAGGAAAACAGGGGCAAATACTTTTTGATTCGCCCTCGTAGTTGGACAAATTGTCAATAGATGTTGCTACTAGCAATAGCTACTACGCACTGTATGCAGACTACATAGCTATTGCATCGGCTAGGGCACTGCATAGTTGTCCATCCGTTCCAAAGGGAAGGGCAGAGCCACATATAAACTGCCGTGCAAGCTGAAAGCTCTCCAATATAGCGAAATCGGCAGCACGGCGGAGTGCGACAGTATGCAGTAGTACAGCCCGTTATAACATACCAACGCATTTCTACCTAATCCATTAAAAAGAGGTGGCAAGCCCGCCCTTTCGTATGCATGCCGCGTCCGACTGTGTTTCCCCTTCATATCTTCGCGGCCAGAGAGAGATACCGGTATTCAGTTTCACTTGCCTATGAAAGTACAAAGCTGATTTTATTTTTTTTAGCAACGCCCCTGATGCGCATAGTTTCCATCAAGGGTGCATACTGCTTGTTGCACGATGTTGACTGCAGGCTCCGCCCAACACCGCGTCCTTCAGAAATAGCGATACGAGAGGCGCTCCATTTTCCTTTTACGGCCCGAAAAAGGAAAAAAAAACAATTATGCGCCACCAGCCCTGTAATCTCTACGCCCAGATGGTCACCGTTAACATGGCTCCCTACCTTCTCTCTTTTTTTCCCCCTCGAAAGTATAGAAAGCGCGGCGTGCGGGACAGTCGCAACGGGACATCTAAGCGAAGGGTCCCCCCCTCTTCCTGCTAAATCGCACGGATCCTGCGCAACTGCACTTTTACTGACCACGGAGACGGAAGCGAGAATGCCCGGCACATCGAGAAAGTGGAAACTAAGAAGAAAAAATAAACGCAAGCGGAAAGACCCCGCCCATCAAATACGAATATACCGGCGGCGAGCGGACAGCCAACGTGACACATACAAGGTGCACGTACGGCATATACTGTCAAACAGATTTAGTTCGTATGCAAACGTGTTATAGAATACTTGCAGAATACTGGCTCACCAGGGAAGTACGACAGCATCGACAACGCTAGCACAGACAATCGCGCGGCTAATACTTCGATCAGTGAGGGTACCAAGTTAATCCAGTGCTGTCCTGTCACAGCGAGCCCTCGGGGAAAATACCCCCAACTCTTAAGGGAAAAGAAAAAGAAGAGTTCAAACAGTTATCTACCAGGCTCCAATCGAGTGCTGTAAAATTTCGGTAGCGACCTAAATCACTGGCACACAGTTCTTTCACCATATTCCTTCGACGAGGAATTTTTTTTTTTTTTTTAGTTTGACGTAGCACAAAACGTTTCCAAGGTGCTATGGTTGGACAAGGCGTGACGAGGTGTCAATACCAGCGTTGCTACTACCGTCCACGTCACGAAGCTTCGATAATCAGGTATTCCGTGAAATCTATCAGTACGTACACATACGCGCTTACAAACTCCCTGATGTATGCATATACACGCGCGCGCACACCAGTGGCGTTTTACACGCGGTGTGCACGATAAAAAAAAAAAAAAAGGCTCACTCGCTCTCGCTTGGTTGAAGGACAGGCTGATCGACGGGTTCGAAAAGCTTCCTCAAAGAAATACAGGCGTCATGAAAGTCGGTTGTTCCGGTGTTCCATTCGTGAGGGGGATCCTTCAACGCGCAACGAGCGCTTCTGCATTCCGCGCCTATCGAAATACGGCCGCTGTGGGGCAGGGCAACCGTACCAGCGACCTAGCGCTCAGCAGCAGCAGCAGCAGTAAAACGCTGCTCGCCACTGCAACGGGTCGGCCAAGAAGCGACTTTTCAATACGACCAAGGCTCAGCAAACAGCCCAGCGCAGGGCCCTACGACTACCAGACGAAGTCGACAAGAGCCGGCCCAACGCGTTTCCGAAGACTACAGCTACAGCCAGGAGGAAAGGAAAAACGAAACGGGGGAGGGGAGGGCAATGCTGGTCGCGCGAGAGGCTCCAGAAACAACGCCAGGCCATGGCAGCACTCCCCTCTCGCCTAACAGTCCCAAGGACGGATAATATTAGTCGCGCGCGAGCGGCTTTCTTGCTTTCCCGGTTTCGCATCGCGCAAAGCGTCGTGGCGGGGCCGGCGCCTAGCCGCGACGTCGGCGGCGCGAGATCGAGGGGGTGATGGGTGAGGGGAGTAAGCCAAAGGGAAAGCGACCACCAAAGGCGATTATCAGACACGCGCGCGCGCGCACACACGCACAAAAGTTACGGACGTGGGCAGACCGACACACTTCCGAACTAAACCGAACACTTCACCCGCCACGTTATCCGCACCGCCCGTAGTCACAACCCATGGTGCGCGCAACTTCCGAAAGGGCTAAGCGCGCCACAAGGAAACGGTGTGCGTACTGGTCCGAAAAACGCGCGCGCGCGCCAGTGAGAGAGAAAGTTTGGCGAGAACTGGATAGGTTAGCCGAACGAAAAATGTTCACATGATAATAGAGCATAACGGATTGGATAAGTGTGTGTGAAAGAAATAGAGATGCGTGTTCTCACACAAACTCGGAAATGCAGCCAACAGCGAGCACAATATGTTTCGTGCGTTACTGTGCGTAGTTCCCGCCGTTGCAGCTATGGCGTTACGCCGCTACGCTCGACGTCGCGTGTTCGCGATCTCGGCGGCGGCTGCATTTAGATTAGGGGCACGTTAATAAACCCCCGGTGTTCAAAATTAATCTAGCGTGCCCCATCATATCGTGGTTCTGGCACGAAAAAAAAATTTTTTTTTTATACGTGCAAGCAATCGTACCTCAGGCTCCTTTCGTTTTGTTCAACGGTACACCGAAGCGCCGAATAAATTACGACGAGGTATTACTTCGAAACATTAGTTTTCGATCAATTTCGCGAGAAACAAGTTGATTTCTACAAAAGAAAAACGAAAGCAACTTCAATTTATCGAGCTTGGCGACAAAAACAGCGCATGTACGCCAACTCCGACGTCGCGCACGTTTTAAAGGCATACTCTCGCATTTGGACCGTGGTGGCGCGGCAGAAGTTCTCGAAACTTGCCAAGAACAGTCTGTGCCTCCATCCAACCCTCTCCCATATTCTCAAACATTCCTGCACTCAAAGCTCTTGCTCCATCCACTCAATGGATGGATGGATGGATGGATGGATGGATGGATGGATGCTATGAGCGTCCCCTTGGGAACGGGGTGGTGGGTTGCGCCACCAAGCTCATACTCTGTTGCCTAACGTCCCACCTACGTTAAAAAAAACGAATTCCCATAAATAAACCTTTTCAACCCCTATTGTGAACTTTGCTTTCGCACGCCTCCGTTGTTTCTTCCACCAACCTTCCAATCGCCGCTTACCAATCTGCTGGGGACATGTTTACCAGCTCTCGCTGAACCCAAGAGCTTCAAATAGGCCAGTGGTGCCTAAATCGACCGCTGGGCAGATATCATCAGCATCATCGTCAGCCTGGTTACGCCCAATGCAGGGTAAAGGCCTCTCCCATACTTCAACTACCCCGGTCATTTACTAATTGTGGCCATGTTGTCCCTGCAAACTTCTTAATCTCATCCGCCCACCTAACTTTCTGCCGCTCCCTGCTACGCTTCCCTTCCCTTGAAATCCAGTCCGTAACCCTTAATGACCATCGGTTATCTTCCCTCATTACATGTCCTGTCCATGCCATTTCTTTTTCTCGATTTCAACTAAGATGCCATTAACTCGCGCTTTTTTCCCCTCACTCAATCTTCTCTTTTCTTATCCCTTAACGTTACACCTATCATTCTTTCCATAGCTCGTTGCGTCGTCCTCAATTTACGTAGAACCCTTTTCGTAAGCCTAATAGTAAAACATGCTCCATCGTTTCCCTAGCTTTACCGCAGCAAGCACATGCTTCTTATATTTTGCTTTATAAGTGCGTGTTCTAAAGCATCCCGATCTCGCTTCGAAAAGTGTAATCAGCTTCCCTTTGAGTTATCAAATTGTTTCTTTCCTGATTTCGTTTTTCCTCTTAAGTAGCTGGTCACGGCACGCTTCTTTTCCACTGCCGCCACTCATGAGATTATCTCAGCCGCTCCGACTTTCCGCTGGACGTTCTTTGTTGCCATGCTGCTCACAATACAGGTCGCATACTTGCTGGTAAATTTCCTGGTTCTTTCCTTCCACTGTGAATCAATGTTCTTCCTTGACGTAGCAGTTCTGCGGAAACCCGCAAGGTGGAGGGAAGTAATGAATAAAGGGAAAATCAGACATCCACCCGTTCGTAGCAATTAATACAAAGGAAACCCATACGGGTTCCTCGAAAGGAAAGCCTCATAGTTGAAGAAAAATTCGTCCTGGTCCGGGACGAATTTTTCTTCAACTATGAGGCTTTCCTTTCGAGGAAACCGTATGGGTTTCCTTTGTAGCAATTGCTACGAACGGGTGAATGTCTGATTTTCCCTTTATTCAATGTTCTTCCTGTACAAATACCTGAGAAATCTCCCAGTCCATTTACTTTCTTTCATACTCCTCAGTCGCTCTTCATACTCAATTTTACTGCGAGCTTCCCTCACTTCAAAACTAGTCCAGCCCACATCCCTCTGCAGAGCTTCATTTGCAGACTTCCCGTGAGCGCCCAATGCGAAGCGTCCCACTGACCTTTGGTTCCCATCGAGTCCTGATTGTACCCCGATTTCAAGCAAACAACCGCATTTCCGAGTGTAAGCACTCGAACCATTACACCACCTTTCCACATACCCCGGAGCACCTCGTACCTATTGTATCCCCATAGTGCTCTGCGTTTCATTAGGGCGGCATTTCTCTTCCCCTTTGCTGTTATTTTTATCTGCCGCCTTCGTTCATCCATATACCAAGGTATTTTACGCTCTCGTACCAAAGGCATTTCCTGGCCCTGATTTGACACTGTCTGTTCACCGTTTTCATTAAATACCATAACACCCGACCTTTTTAACGTTCAATTTTAGACCTAGATTCTCGCCTTCGTGTCCACAGATATTATCCATTAGGTAGCAACACAATCTCGTCCGCATCAAACCAGTACGCAACTCGACCCGGTCGGACACAGCGCCGCTTCTCGGACGGAAAAAGAAAGACACTAGAGAATTTTAGTGCGTCCGGTATTCCGGCAAGCGCGGGCGGTTTGCCGGATGTGGTAGGGCGTAAGCGTGAACGGCCAGATTGGCGGCGCCAGCTGGTGGTGCAAAGCTGAACCACACAAACACAAAGCCCATTACCATATCCTGCTTAGCTGCTGGTGCAAATTTTCGACAGCGGCGTAATCGTGTTCACAATTACGCCACTCCCGAAAATTTGCACCAGCAGCGAAGCAAAATAAAGTGGGTTACTGCAATTTTAGCTCTGTCTGGTTGAACTCCACGCCAGCAGGGGGCAGCACTGCTCTGGCCGCTACCGTTTACGGCCCCCGCACATACGGCAATCCGGCCAAACCGCCCCCCGTTTGCCGGAATGGCGGACACGCTAAAAGTCTATTAACGCCTTTCAAGAACTGCCGTGGAGCGTCAGTGAATAGCAGAGCAGTGACCACTTCCGTCGGAGGGCGGCGCTTCCATCCACTTCCAGGCGTCGATGGCAATTTAGACGGCTTTAATTAAGCGTACGCTATAATACGGCGGTTCGTTACTGCGCATTCGCAGAAACGCTGAACGACCCATAGCGTATAACGTACATATACTATTTCTCAGATTTAGCGCTAGAGTCTTTGCGTGGTTTGCGTAGCTCGCGGGAAACACGGCGGCGGTCCCGGCTGCCCGCTTCGAATTGAATTGCGCGTTGCTTTTGTAAAATGCACTTCGTAGCAAACGACTGCGTTAAGGGCTTTCGCTTAGTCCCAGGCCGCTTCGACGAGAGAATGTTATGGATAACCTTGTGGAGTTGGGAGATAGCCGCGACCACAACGTATGGCCTCCGAGAGCGGAAGATCTCGCAGGCCAAACAAAACTGCAATAAACGTGAGCTGCTATGACTGTCTGATAATGACAATACAAGCGCACACTCGCGGCCATGGCAGCAAATGTGAATTCTCACTTCAACCGCACTAAATACGGGTTTAGAAAGGAAAAATGAGAGGCGCGCGCTATTTGTTGCACCATCTGCGATTGTCGGAGATAACGCTGCCGAAAAATAAAAAGAAAACGTTCCAAAGCCCGAGCCCAACGCGTTGCTACAACGCGAACTGTCCCTGCATGCTGCTGGCTGGACTAGAAAAAACGAGGTCTCCGGGGACGAAAAGGAGCACTCGAGCGGCGTTTCCCAACTGACGCGATCCGGGCAACCACGCGCAAGTGTCGGTGCATCGATTCCACGCGATTCAGTCACAGCTGCTCGAGAAAAACAGTTACGCGCGGTCTTGTATGTAACCAGTTCTCCTATCGTGCAGTTTTTCTTTGCATGCGCGCGTGTGTTTGCATACAAGTCGCGCACACAGCCTTGCGCTACACGAGGCAGCTTGCTTCCTAGGCTTAGGTATTGAAGCCCGAAGGCTGGCTAACCGCTCGAGAGAGAGAGAGCGAGAGAGAGAGAGAGAAGGGATGTGCAGTGGCGCGCCCCAGATGCAATAACGATCTGGTTTGCGAGTTACGCAAGAGACTTGCATATATGCAACGCGCCCAGTGCACGATCCCTCCCTCTCTTCCCCCCCCCCTACTTCGCGGATGCGACACACACACACACACACACACACACACACACACACACACACACACACACACACACACACACACACACACACAAAACAGCCTCGCACGCACTGCTTACGCTCGACCCGAACTACAAAAGTATACGGCTTACAACGACGGTTAGCGATAGCGGCGCGGCGGAGAGAAAGCAAGCAAACGTCCCGCACCCTTTACAAGTCACTTCCGCATGCGTTCGATATAGGGAGGATGCCGCTGCCTGCCGCCGGAGCAGGAGAGGCGGCGATGGTTAGGCGGTGGTTACGTAGGAACAACAAGGCGGCCGCGATAAAACTACTGCTGCCGCTGCTATTACTACAAGGGGCACGAGGTTGAACGACCTACGTCCGCGTATGTACAGGGCAGAAGGGGAAGAGAGATCGCAGTTGAACGACTAGTGCGAGCGCAATCCACGGAAGATGACGATTTGGTGTTTTGTGGCGCAAGGGACGGACAGACAGCCATGCCGAAGAAAGATTATTTCAACCTCCCGTTTCGAATTTAACGCTATAACGAGAGATCGAAATGTTACTGTGGTGCCCCTTTTGCGATTGCCGCATGTCACGAGAAAAAAAAAAACGCTTTTCGCTATAAGCAGGACTTTGGTGGAGAGAGAGAGAGAGAGAGGCTATTCCTCACGGGGAAATGCTGCCTGTTAACAGTTCCAAGTACTACGGGCGCCGAAGCATTTAAATACACGAATCTGTTCGGAACAAAAGTAAGTGCAGTGAACGCCGTAGCCCGTTCGATCGAGCGAGGTGTTCCCCAGCGATGCGAGAAAAATTGAGCGCAGCCGTATACTGACCGCTGCGCAATGATGTTCCGAAGCACACAACCATTAACTCGCTCAGTCCGACAGACGATGAGACAATAAAAACCAAACGCGTTTTTTTTTTTAATCGATCGCCTAATCCAACTAACACACAGCGTCTGCGGCAGTAGGCTATCCTCAGAAACTTGAAGCCGGACGATTCTGGAAACCGAGCTCGCTGCAAACATGCATTCTTTACAAAACGTTGAGAAAGGAACCACAGAAACGCTAGCTTCCATGTTCGGTGATAACGACACGACACTGTCGCAGTTCCGTCGCACGCGTGCGTACACTCGTTGCTGCCGTTTGCCTACACACACACACACAAAAAAAAAGAAAAAACGGGGGCAAGCCAGCGGGGCGCCCTACTTCACAGCTCGACGGCGATGATGCCACGGGGCTAACCTCAATAGTACCGCCGCTTAGAGCGCAAAACGCGCACCGCTCATTTGCCAGCTCGTTTATTAACCCTTTCGCCGGGACCCTATAGCCCAAATGCGGACCCAGGAATATGTGAGGGGGAAAAAAACGAAAAGAACGAACGTACTTCTCCATCTAGATTCTCTTAGACATGCAGGTTCACACTGAGGCAGTGTAAACTTGCGAACGGCGTCAGAGCAACAGCGGTGTCTTGAGAACGTGCGGCCTTTGATATCCGTATTGCCGGCCGGGGCAAGGACAGCTGGAACAATACGCTTATTAGTGCTGCGCTCACTTCCAAGTCGTATTGACACGCAGTTCTCTTTTTTTTTTCTACAGTGAACACGCCTTCATGTTTACCCTCTCCTCACTGCTAAACGACGCCAGCAAATTACGTTCTATAATGACGACACGCGTCCCGTTTCCTCTGCCCACCCTCGCACGTGCCAGCAGCCGCAGCGACCGTAGGAACGGGACAACGCATCGCGACGTTATGAAGCGGCATCTCCATTCAATATACGCCAGAAAAAACCGGTTTCACAGGAACGCATTATTACAGCAAGTTCTGTTCGATCCAGAAAAAAAGTGCACGACCGACCACCGCAAACGAAAAGCTGCGGGTGGTGTGCCAGCTACGACGGTGTGCCGGGCTGCACCCACTCACTGGCCACAGATTCCAAGGGTGCGCGGCACCACGGTGGCACCTGGCCTTGCACCCCCCCCCCCCCTCTTCCTCCCTCAAGTTCAATCGAGCACGGGTCTGCAGGGTGCGTGCGCATCGCGGCACCTCGGGAAATCGAAGGCCTGGGAGCCGTCAAACTCGGCTGAATCGAATAAGCCTAGCAAATCACGTAAGTAATCGTAGTAATCTCGGAAGCTTGCAAATATTTTTCTTTAGTTGTTTCCTTCGAGGATTCGTAGTGTCTGGACATTCGTTTCAAACGCAAAAAAAAATATAGAAAGACGAAACGAAAACGCCGCGTCGTTATATTCATCGAAGTGATCGCTCCTCTTCTGCGCTCGCGCACGGACAACCGTGAAATCGGTCGGCGCTCTCTGCAGCGACGACGAGACCGCGCGTCCTTCGCAGTGCGATGCGGGTTGCACAAGACGCGGCGATTTCCCTTTCGCTGCAAGGAGCGCAAACGGCGTGCATCGACCGTTGCGTAACACGGGCACGACAGCGTGTGCGCGCCTCGGTAGCTGACGGCTGGTCTACGCGGAGTACTTGGCGCAATACGTGTCGGCAATGCCGCCGAACGGCAGCCGCATCGCTTCGTTCGAGACCGCCCACCCGTTCTTGCCGTCTCTCTGCGCCCAAAACCGCGCAAAGCGGGCGACGTGGGCCGCACCGAGCGACAACGCTGGGCGTTGCCCCTGCTGACCACGACTCCACATGCAGTTAGAGACGGCTTGTCAGCGTACGTATCAACCCACCCCTTCAGGGGGATACCGGTGTAAATTATGGGGTTTAACGTGCCAAAACACCTCTCTGATTATGAGGAACGCCGTAGTGGAGGACTCCGGAAATTTCGACCACCTGGGGATCTTTAACGTGCACCTGAATCTAAGCACGCGGGTGTTTTCGCATTTCGCCCCCATCGAAATGCGGCCGCCGTGGCTGGGATTCGATCCCGTGAACGCGTGCTCAGTAGCCGCGTTGTTGGTGTAATCTTCTGGCCCTAGTTTAGCCAGAGAGCGTGAAGCTGTTACTGCTATAACGAACGATCTTTCTACTAATCTGGTGGTGTAAAGCGTCCACAGTGAAGTGATCGTTAACGTGTAGCTTTTTAATACGTCAGCAGTTTAGAAGTTGTCGAAGTGAAAAAAAAGCATGTGTGAAGTGTGGGAAACCGGTCACGTGGTGGAGGTAGACAAGAGGATGGGAGAGTTTTAAAGGAACGTGTGTGTGTGTGTGTGATTATATATATATATATATATATATATATATATATATATATATATATATATGTATGTAGCAACTGGCGGTGGTCTGCTCGAGACCATCGCCAGTTGCACTTTGCTCCTCGAAGGGACCAGACGTGTGTACAATGGATCCGGGGCCTCGAAAGAGGTGACATAATGGTAACGCATTTATCTCGCATTCACCGCTAAATTGCCAGCGACTTATTTCACTGTTTTTTTCCTCTCTCCGACGAAAAACACGCACGAAACAAACGCTTCTAAGGCGATGAGGTCGGACAAAGAGCCACCAGATGTCGCTGCAAGCGACGCTGCCGCCCGGTTTCCCGACTCGCCGTGGACGACGGCAGCGGCCCTGGTAGCGACATCCTGTGGCAATTCGTTCAGCCTCAGAGCGGTAGAAACATGTGCATTCCACGATTTACATTCCCAACTGTGCTGCACAGAGTTGAGCAACACAGCTGGTGTGTAATATGAAAGGCGGCAGAGTATAAGCAACAAACGAGCGTGCCTGTTGATGCAAGCTCATTCGAACCGCTCGTGAAGTTCGAAGAAGGAATGTGGGTAGGAAAAAAGTTCGCAGCGCCAAAACAAGCCAGAGCACCATTTGCTCGGCGACTCGGGTTGTGTACCCGCGGTAGATCACCGTTCCTCGTGTTTAATCGGGCGCCTTACAAATCATCGCCCGCAAAGGCAAAGAGCCTGCTGCAGCGTATCGCGTTTAGCAGACCCTGTAGCCTACCTCCAAGCTCGGCAAAGGCCTACCCCACTTATTCCACCATTAAACCGCAGTCGGCTCGTGACACGAGCTTCAAAGCCAGCGTCACAACCGTATCTCATCGTACAAGGACCACAGGAAAAACGCACACCGAAGTGCGCGAGTGAGAGAGAGACATGCCGGAGAGACCCGGACGACTTTCCCGTTCAGACAACCGTAATTATAGCAGCAGCAGCCGCAGCAGGCGCCGAGTTCGTCGGCGTACGAGTACTCACCACGCAGGCCGTGGCTCTCGCTAGGCGGCGGAGGACCAGGCGCCGGCCGGATGTCGAAACGTAGCCGCCGGCAGAGCGACGCCCATGGACACGCGCTTTACAAGCAAGCGCACTTACGCGGTCCAACGCGATCGCCGCAAACAAAACGCACGAGGCGAGGGGGGCGCACTCCGTACACGACAGAACACTCGGCTGGGCGTACACGACATCCTCCTACATCTAACACACACACACGAACAAGCAGCGGGAGAAATGTCGACTTCGAAATCTCTTCGGATTGAGGGAGTCTTGAATAGCCCCAAGGGTGGTGGTCGCAGAGGGTGTCGTCCCGGATATTGTTGGCGCACAACTGGCAAACACGGTCGGGAGAGGTTACGCACGCAACTTTCCGTACACACAGAATGAGAGAGTGAGAGTGTGAACACGCTGTGTCAGGCAGCAGAGTCTCGACAAGACGGCATTCGGCGGAGCGAGGAATGCTACCGAATCAATGTGCAAACCACCACGCACGCCAGCAGCTGGTGAGGCGCC